>NW_026857025.1:0-100000 GCF_026571515.1 Ruditapes philippinarum | reverse complement strand
ACGTCCTATCTAAAACTCAGAGGGTTAAAATAAATAAACTATCGGTGAGATACACGTTTATAACTGGGACGAGTTAAAATAAAAAGTGATTCGTGTGTTTTAAAAGTGAATTATGTGTTGGCCAAATTCACGGGGACATACTCAATGTGCGATTTGCACCATGCCGGTGCATACTAATGCATTATACATGTCGATGATTTGATATCACGGGGATATTTGTTACACACGGAATAAAAACGTTTTATTTACAACCTAATTGGCTATTCAGATCTAGAATATTTATTATACGTTATTTGAACAACCTCAGATCTGTAACGTGTTTGAGACATGGTTATAAATAGCTGAAGAATATATGAGCGCGTTTAGGAGTTCTTAATAAACGATTGAACATATCAAAACTATAAACAAAGCCTAGGAATAGCAGTTACTGTGTTCTGAAAACGGATAAATTACAAAGGTTTGTTTCAAACGTTTTCTGACCGATCGAAATACAATGTACACGTTCGTTAATATTTAAATGATATTGTACATATATATATATGTACCAGGAAGAAATTGAGTTTAATTTAGTAAACAGTCTAGATTTTCTCATAAAGATAAACTTTAAAAGGTAAAAACATTCAGTGTAAACATCGGTATATTTCATCACATCAAAGAAACAAAATTATATCGTATTATAGATACGAAAAGTGACGGAGTTTACCGAAGTTACACGAGCTAATGACGGCTGATGGATATTATGAGTTTGCCGCTTCACATATTTTCTATATGAATAGTTTATTATTTCATATAAGAATATTGATAATTCTCCTTTTTATATATGCTACTTTCATTAACTAATTATTTGTATATATACATTCACACGTGCTTATTACGTGCCTTTACTATGAACATACCTTTTACCTTTGACTTCATCGAATATAGCCTACAACAGTGTATGCTGCGACAACTGGTGGTGGTGGTGGTAGTGGTAGTTTTCGCTCCGAATCAGGGCAGTAAGCCGCATTGAATTTACAAGAGCACAGTCCAGCCACCGCATTTTGTGACAACAAAGGGGTCTATATAGGCTATTTACATCCAATTAGAAGACCTAAAGCCATAATATAAACTCAACTATTTATTCATTTAAAAGCCACAAACAAAGAGCGCGTTCCCTCATTTTATCGATCTATTCTATTGTTTTGATTTTACATTTCTAAACATTACAAATTTCGATATGGACACATAGTTTACATTTTCTATATACATTCCACGTTATATATTCGTATAGATTGTTTCAAAAACAATAGGCTTATAAAATGTAACAATGCTAAGCTGACGCCGCGTGCCGCGTGCAAGCAGCTGTCTGTTAAAGAAAAGCCGTCAGCTAAAATCTGATTATAATTATAATGAAATGAGCCGCGTCATCACAAAACCAACGTAATGCGTTTGCGACCAGCATGGATCCAGACCAGCCTGCGCGTCCGCGCAGTCTGATCAGGATCCATGCTGTTCGCTATCAGTTTCTCTACTTGTAATAGGGTTTGTAAGCGAACAGCATGGATTCTGATCAGACTGCGTGGATGCGCAGGCTGGTCTGGATCCATGCTGGTCGCAAACCCATTATGTTGGTTTTGTCATGACGCGGCTCAAATATAGTTTATGTGACACGTATCTTCTATTCATGTCTTTACTTTTGGTTCCAACCAAAGTGATTACTTTTTCCTACCAATTTTAATAAGAAAGGACCACATTTAATTAATCTGACCAGAAATAGGGAATGCAGCTTCCCACACATATTTTGTGCATTCTCTTATTCAAATTAGACATGTTCAGTAAGAATTTCCTAGATTTCAATAAATTTGTGCAATAAATCCATTTTTCCGTAAGACGAGCATAGAATATCTTAAAAGGTCGACTGAGCTTAAAGATGCAAATATTTTTTTTCTACTTTTGGTGTCTTGTAACAATTTGCAAATAGTTACTTATTGACATTAAAGCTAAATGTTAAATGGCTTCTTTTACATTATGTCAATTAGTACATTTATAGTGATGAAAGGCACATTATGCCTCAAAAACAAATAAATTTTACTTCTCTAGAAAGGGCAAACATGAATATTGTAATGTTTAAATAATGCTTAAATGCTTTTCCCTGAAGAAATTAGCAATAAATGTGAAATAATGTGTTTAAAAAGTAGCAAAATGTAAACAAAGTAGTATTTTGACTTCCATACAAAATATTTATTCACTATAACTATAATATAAGACGCGTCACGACAAAACCAACATAATGGGTTTGCGACCAGCATGGATCCAGACCGCGCAGTCTGATCAGGATCCATGCTGTTCGCTTACAAGTCCTATAACAAGTAGAGAAACTGATAGCAAACAGCATGGAACCTGATCAGACTGCGCGGATGCGCAGGCTGGTCTGGATCCTTGCTGTTCGCAAACCCATTATGTTAGTTTTGTCATGGCGCGGCTCATATTTACTGCCAAAAAGCAACAGATAAAAAAGATTCGGATAATTGGCCAATGAATACATTTTTGAATTCTATAAATATACAGCAAAGTGAAAAGGCTTTCGGGAAATAAGAGCATTTCTGAGGTATGATGGGCCTATTCTGTTTTAAAGTCAAACTATCGCATTATTTACATTTTGTTATCTTTATTATATTTTTTGTCACATTCAGCAATATTTTCTCCAGGTAATAAACGTCTTACATGTTGTAATTATTACCTTTATCATCATCATCATCATCATTATTATTATTATCATCATCAACATCAACATCATTATTATTCTTGTTATTATCATCATCATTATTATTATTGTTATAATAATTATTATTATTATTTTTATTGTTATTATTTTTATTATTATTATTATTATTATTTATTATTATCAGTATAATTATTATTATTTTTATTGTTATTATTTTTATTATAATTATTATCATTATTATTATTATTATTTATTATTATTTTATTATTCTTGTTATTATCATCATTATTATTATTTTTATTATTATTATATTTATTATTATTATTAT
Organism: Ruditapes philippinarum; assembly: GCF_026571515.1. Lineage (NCBI taxonomy): Eukaryota > Metazoa > Mollusca > Bivalvia > Venerida > Veneridae > Ruditapes > Ruditapes philippinarum. Next base: position 96,968 of record NW_026857025.1, on the reverse strand, counting down.
TATTACTATTATAATTATTATTATCATTATTACTATTATCATTATTATCATTATTATTATTATTATTATCATTATTATTATTATTATTATTTTTTATTATTATTATTATTATTATATTATTATTATTATTATTATTATTATTATTATTATTATTTATTATTATTATTATTATTATTATTATAATTACACGCGTTTGTTGCTCTGTATAGAGACAAAAATTCTCGGGCCTAATGTGCCCTCAAAACTGTTATACACTGTACATGTACCTTTAATACAAACAGTTTCAGTTTCGATATGCATACATTTATATATTTTATATGTGTGGTCATAATAATTAAAAGTGCAAAACAGATCTTATTCAACATCACTTAAGGAAGTTTAACTTTTACTGTCAATAAAAACGGATGTAAGTATGGTTACAAAAACGTTCATAAATGAAAACAAACTATTTACTATTTACACGTATTTGAAGTTCAGTGACTGTAAAGAACAGTATTTGAACTGGCGGTCAGTTACCTTCCAGGTAATTGTAGGCAATTCCAATATTAAGCAGACTTCAGTTATTTTCATAAAGACTGTCTTGACATTGTGGTGAAGAAAAAAATTGTTTGTAATAGTCTTGATAAAATTGTAATCAATAGTACAATACGAAGTCTAGTAGAAGTTTCCGCCGCGATTTGAGTGGTTCTTTCTATAGCATATAATATAAACATCTTTGTCAAATATATAGTTTGAACATGTAGAACTGGGCACAGTGTCGAAATTGAAAGCACCTTTACCAAAACGATGAACATTAATTGTTCGCGTTGAAAATTCTGCATTCGGTCAAGGATCGTGTCAAAATAAAGTTATAAGGAGCTCCAATGTGGTCAATAACCCTTAAAACATAAAATTTGAAAAATCTGAAAATGTATACAATTATTAAGTTAAAGAAAATAAAGAAATGTGCTTTAAATTAAATTGAAAGCGAATATTTTAATATTAAGCCCGATGTGAGTGACAAATGTTGCAATGCTTTTCATTTTAGGACCATTTATAAGAATTTTTAAGAATAATTTTATAAGAATAAGAATTTTTTTCTGGAAAAACGGGGCGAGGGAATGATCTGAAAATTTGCATACATATTGGTCCAAACCTCAGTCATGTCAAAGAAAACTAAGTGGAGTCCATTTAATGTTTTACTGATTGTTCAAATATGTTTTTTTCTTGTATTCCTTTCTTATAATTTATGTTTTCTTATAAGCGTCTCATTAGCCGTTACTTAAAATGGTATTTAAATTCATTGTAGTATTGACAAAAACGACGCAGTAAAAATGACGGCCCAATCGCCTTTTCTATTTTTTTACGATAAGGCTTATTATACGGTATAGCACTTTCAATAAGAAACGGTAATCATTTTGTTCGTGTATTTCCAGCAACAATGTCTGATGACGACGAATTTGATCCGAATAAAGATGTCCCAATATGGGTCAACATTGTAGTCCCTATCGTATCTGCGTTGATATTCATCGGCGTCCTTATAATTTTGTTTCATACAAAGAAAGAAGTTCCTCTAGAGACTATTGAAGACTGGGTAAGTATGAATAAAAAATGTGACGCAATAAGTAACGTCATTAATGCGCGATGCTTAAGAAAACAGCACGAAGAAATATTTCAATAGAAAAAGAAAGAAAAACATTTGCTTTTAATTGATATCAAATATTAAAACTAAGTCTATGCCAATGACAACCGCATTTTGGACAATTCCCTTATATTTCCGGTCGATAAAGGCCTATGGATAATCTGCAAAATGTTCCAAGTGTACCATCAAAATATCCATTCGGAATATCTCGCAGATCACCATTATGTCTTTATCGGAAGTTCTCGGAAAGTTTCGATTGTACCTTTTCTGCCTATCATATATATGTGAGATAAGTCAAGTATGCCGATTATGACACTTATTGTTGTTGTAACTTAACTCTTTAATAATTGAACGTTTGTGCAGAGTAAACTTTGTCTTTTTAAAAAAAATATAATAAGAAAATACATATAGTACTTTGCAAATGTATGAATTTGTGTGTATCATTTCAGAACATTGTTATTACATCAAATTTCATGGTATTGTATTATTGTATTATTTCATGACTTCTATTGTTTGCATTGTACAATAAAGAGAAATAAAAAAAAAAATATGCCACTATCGGAATATTTTTTATTTACTGTTAGTTATTCAGGAAAGCCGGTTAGATGGATGAACGCCGAGATATGACCAAAAATGTGTTAAAATCAGCATAAGAAAGACCAGCATACAATCAAAACAAGATATGTCGTGAGTCTGTATGGGTCATACTAAATAATGCAAGACAAATACATACTGCAAAGACTGACAAAGACCGACAAAGACATATAAATACTACAAAGACCGCACGAAGACCAACAAAGACCACTGGAACTTAATACTTCAACGTTCAAAACTTGCTATTTTGTTCTTTCTTTTCCATTACCCTGGTAAAAAAAGCCGCTTCTATTGAATTTTTAGAAAAAAAATGAATTTCATTTTTATTCACCGTTTCAGATTGACAGAATTCCTCTTGTTAACCGATGCATATCCACCGATTATGATACCACAGAGACCGACGCAATAGCAAAAAGGACTTCTTCATCACGTGGTGCGAGCGTTAAAGGAAGTCAAAGAAACTCAAAGATAACACAAATAAACGAAAGATCGAAAATACGTAAAACGTTAAGTTACAGTGATATTAGGAGGTATGACTCTATTTCGACCATAAGAACTCAGGATAACACAACAGCAAGTTCTGACCTTCAGGGGTCATCGAAAAAACAATATTTCTATGCCAGCCAAGGAACGTTAATGAGCTTTGAAAGTAGTGTGTAACAAAATGGCCACTCGGCATAAGTATTGGTTGTATATTGTTAACTTTACCACACAGCATCTGCAAAAGCGACGTAAGGAAATCCACGTGATAAACATCTCCTTACCTTGTACATGTTGTATTTTATTCACGTACATGTATATATTATATTGTGAATAACATACGTAGAAAACTAAAGACAAAAAGAAACAACGACAAGACGCAAATGTAACTACCATATTCATAACCTCGTTATTGTCTTCTTTGCAGGCTTGTTAAAGGTTTTATATGAAAAGACGAGTCCTCCGATGGTCACACATTTTTTGGAAGGCGATAACGCAGCATATTCCAAAATTACATAATTTTATGCCCAACCCATAAATATCCATGCATACGCGTCAAAATATAGTTCGGTGCTATTTAAGTTAATCAGAAAAAAACTTTTGAAAATATATTTTGAATTATCATCTCTTGAATACTGTGAGAGTTAACGGAAAATATAATTGCTTTCAATTTATTTTCAATGTAACTCTTTAACGTTTTCTGTTGTTTTCTTTCTGTTTTAATGCCCCCAGTTGATATACATGTTTGTGATATTTTAATAATTTTATGTTTTAGGCTTTTGAACCTCTTTTGAGCTCCTTTGATTTGTAGAAAAGAAAAAATATGATGTTTTATAAAATTCTTTTGTACAAAGTATAATACTGACTCTACAAAACGCTCCGATCTTTTTTATTTCTACCATAGTTCTACCGCTATTATATGATCTTTACCCTTAAACGCATGCGCAATAAACCCAAATGAGTACCACTCCTTTTTCTAGTCGTATGTGTAGTCGGCAACAAGTTCACTGTCGGGGAACTAATTGAAATTTATTTCACTAAAATTATTTTGTAAAACAATAGGGAAACATTCAGTGAAGTACTTTAGATGTTAATTCATTTATAGTTCTTTTCGTTTTCGTTTCGTAATTTTAAACATTAATTTCCTAAATATAAAATCTCGCAGCATTTTTTTTCACAAAATAGACATTTGTGTCTATTTTTGTATGTTTTAATGCAAATATGTATATATTATGATGCATTTTATAAACTTATGTGCTTGATCTATATTTTAATATATGCTTACTATGTTCGAATTATTGTATACATGTAATGAATGTGATTGTATATAGTAAAATAGTTATTCTATTCTGTTTAAAACTTATGAAAAATAGACATAAAGTGTAGAAATGACGCTGGTCACAATAGGTAATGGAACAGTGTGACAAAACTGATAGATTGAGCGAATAGAGGCCACTATATGTAATGCAACAATGTGACACAGCCGCTTGATTAAGCAAATATAGGGCACTGTAAACAATGCAAGAGTGTGACAAAACCGCTTGATTAAGCAAAAAGGGCACTGTAAACAATACAAGAATGTGACACAACCGCTTGATTAAGCAAATATAGGGCACTGTAAACAATGCAAAATTGTCACAAAACCGCTTGATTAAGCAAATATAGGACACTGTAAACAATGCAAGAGTGTGACAAAACCGCTTGATTAAGCAAATATAGGGCACTGTAAACAATGCAAGAATGTGACACAACCGCTTGATTAAGCAAATATAGAAACTGTAAACAATGCAAGAGTGTGACAAAACCGCTTGATTAAGCAAATATAGGGCACTGTAAACAATGCAAGAATGTGACAAAACCGCTTGATTAAGCAAATATAGGGCACTGTAAACAATGCAAGAGTGTGACAAAACCGCTTGATTAGGCAAATATAGGACACTGTAAACAATGCAAGAGTGTGACAAAACCGCTTGATTAAGCAAAAAGGGCACTGTAAACAATACAAGAATGTGACACAACCGCTTGATTAAGCAAATATAGGGCACTGTAAACAATGCAAAATTGTCACAAAACCGCTTGATTAAGCAAATATAGGACACTGTAAACAATGCAAGAGTGTGACAAAACCGCTTGATTAAGCAAATATAGGGCACTGTAAACAATGCAAGAATGTGACACAACCGCTTGATTAAGCAAATATAGACACTGTAAACAATGCAAGAGTGTGACAAAACCGCTTGATTAAGCAAATATAGGGCACTGTAAACAATGCAAGAATGTGACAAAACCGCTTGATTAAGCAAATATAGGGCACTGTAAACAATGCAAGAGTGTGACAAAACAGCTTGATTAAGCAAATATAGGGCATTGTAAACAAATCAAGAATGTGACAAAACCGCTTGATTAAGCAAATATATGGCACTGTAAACAATGCAAGAGTGTTAAAAAATGCAAGAGTGTGACAAAACCGCTTGATTAAGCAAATATTGGACACTGTAAACAATGCAAGAGTGTGACAAACGCTTGATAAAGCAAATATTGGACACTGTAAACAATGCAAGAGTGTGACAAAACCGCTTGACAAAGCAAATATTGGATATAAGGTACTGCAAACAATGCAAGAGTGTGACAAAACCGCTTGATTAAGCAAATAAAGGGCACTGTAAACAATGTAAGAATGTGACAAAACCGCTTGAATAAGCAAATATATGGCACTGTAAGCAATGCAAGAGTGTGACAAAACCGCTTGATTAAGCAAATATAGGGCACTGTAAACAATGCAAGAGTGTGACAAAACCGCATGATAAAGCAAATATTGGACACTGTAAACAATGCAAGAGTGTGACAAAACCGCTTGATAAAGCAAATATTGGATATAGGGTACTGCAAACAATGCAAGAGTATGACAAAACCGCTTGATTAAGCAAATATAGGGAACTACAAACAATGCAAGAGTGTGACAAAACCGCTTGATTAAGCAAATAAAGGGCACTGCAAACAATGCAAGAATGTGACAAAACCGCTTGATTAAGCAAATATATGGCACTGTAAGCAATGCAAGAGTGTGACACAACCGCTTGATTAAGCAAATATAGGACACTGTTAACAATGAAAGAGTGTGACAAACCGCTTGATTAAGCAAATATAGGGCACTGTAAACAATGAAAGAGTGTGACAAAACCGCTTGATTAAGCAAATATAGGGCACTGTCAACAATGCAAGAGTGTGACAAAACCGCTTGATTAAGCAAATATAGGACACTGTTAGCAATGCAACAGTGTGACAAAAGCGCTTGATTAAGCAAATATATGGCACTGTCAACAATGCAAGAGTGTGACAAAACCGCTTGATTAAGCAAATAAAGGGCACTGTAAACAATGCAAGAGTGTGACAAAACCGCTTGATTAAGCAAATAAAGGGCACTGTTAACAATGCAAGAATGTGACAAAACCGCTTGATTAAACAAATATGGGTCATTATAGGTAATACAACAATGTGACCTAACACCTCTAGATTGAGCAAATATAAGTCATTATAGGTAATTAAAATGTTACATTACAGTAAGATTGGAAAAATTAGGTCACTATTGGTAATGCAAAAATTAGACAAAACCGCTGGATTGAATAAATATAGGTAGCTCTGTACAAAGAAACAATGTGAAAAAATTGCTAGATTGAACAAATAAAGGTCACTTTTGGTAATGCAACAATGTGACAAAACCGCTAGATTGAGCAAATATAGGTCACTATAGGTAATGCAACAATGTGACAAAACCGCTAGATTGAGCAAATATAGGTCACTATAGGTAATGCAACAATGTGACAAAACCGCTAGATTGAGCAAATATAGACCACTTTAGGTACTGCAACAATGTGGCAAAACTGCTGGATTGAGCAAATATAGACCACTTTAGGTACTGCAACAATTTGACACAACCGCTGGATTGAGCAAAAATAGATCACTTTAGGTAATGCAACAATGTGACAAAAACAACCGCCAGATTGAGCAAATATAGGGTACTATAGATAATGCGACAATGAGACAAAATCGCTAGATAAATCAAATAACACGACAATAAAATATAGATTGCTATAGATATAGTGACAATGTGCCATGTGACATAAACAAAAGAGTGATAAAATACAGACAACAAAAGTTAATACAGCACTGCGTCACAACTGTTGTTGATTCAGCAAATGTAGAGCAATATAGATAATGCAGCAATGTGACATCTGTTAGATGTACCAAATTAACGCCAACTTCATTAATTCTACAATGTCATAAAATCATTACATATTTTGCAAATACATGTTTACAAGTAGGCCGCTGTATTTATGGGTTTTATAGGTATGTGCAACAACTATCCCGTTGAGCAAACGGAAATCACTATAGGCAAGCGGGAAAGTGACAAAACCGCTAGATTATAGATAAGACAGCAATGTGACACACGTGTTAAGTTACTCAAATATAGGTCAATTAAGGTAACACAGCAATGTAACACAAATATTAAGTTAAGAAAATACAGATCACATACAGTTTTGTGTTAAGCAAATAAAGGACACTACACAACTTTTAAGTTAAGCAATATAGATCAGTTAAAGTAACACAACAATGCGACACAAGTATTAAGTAAAGCAAATATTGATCACTAAAGGTGACACATCAATGTGACACAAGTGTTAAGTTTAACAAATATAGATCACTTAAAGTAACACAACAAGTCGACACAAGTGTAAAGTTTAACAAATATAGGTAAATTAAGTTAAGCAAATATTGGTCACTTTAGGTAACATAGCAATGCTACACAAGTGTTAAGTTAAACAAATATAGGTAACTTAAGTTAAGCAAATATTGGTCACTTAAGGTAACACAAAAAAGTTACACAAGCGAGAAGTTAAGCAAATATAGGTCACTTAAGTTAAGCAAATATTGGTCACTTAAGGTAACACAAAAAGTGACACAAGAGAAAAGTTAAGCAAATATAAGTCACTTAAGTTAAGCAAATATTGGTCACTTAATGTAACACAAAAAAGTTACACAAGCGAGAAGTTAAGCAAATATAGGTCACCTAAGTTAAGCAAATATTGGTCACTTAAGGTAACACAAAAAAGTGACACAAGAGAGAAGTTAAGCAAATATAGGTCACTTAAGTTAAGCAAATATTGGTCACTTAAGGTAACACAAAAAAGTGACACAAGAGAGAAGTTAAGCAAATATAGGTCACTTAAGGTGACACAGCAATGTGACACAAGTTTTGTTAAGCATATATAGGTCACATCATGTAAGACAGCAAAGTGACACAACTTTTAGTTGCGCAAATATAGGTCACAAGTTTAAGGTAACACATTGTAAAGTTAAGGAAATATATGTCATTTAATGGAATACAACAATGTGACAGATCTATTTAGTTAAGCAAACAAAGGTCACTTAAGGTAAAACAGCATGTGACACGAGTGTTGAGTTAAGGTAATATATGTCACTTAAGTTAATACAGCAATGTGACGGTAAGCAAATATAGGTCACATACGATAATGTGGCAATCTGAGACAAACATTTGAATGGGCAAATAAAGGTCACTATATGTAATCAAACAATTATTCTAGAAAATATAGGTCTATAACGTAAGTGCAGAAATATGATTTAGCCAATAAAATAAGCAAATAACGGCTAAGATAGATAATGTCATAAATTGATAAAAATATTTGATTTGAATATGATTATATTACACAAACACCTGTCACAATAGATATATGTTTTAGCAACACATCTAGAAAGCACACTTGCATATTTCTCTATTTAACGCAGAGGCAAAGTAGTATCACAAACACGAAAGTACGATGATAAAGATGCGAAGACACGATGACCATGGATGACAAAAACGCTTTCGCATTGATTTTATACATATGCTAATATACCTACGTTCTCTTTATAAATTTATACTCTAATGTTCAAACGAAGCAGCTGTTAACCATGTGACCGAATTTTTCTCGGAAATCCACGGTTCACACTCAGGATAAACCGCATTTTACGCATACTCAGAACACTTCTTACGACTTCCAATAAGTCTTTCGTGCAGCTTTGACGGAGATAGCCGACAAGGAAATTAGCCTAAGTAACAGAAGATGGTACAAACGATGTCACAGCCACGTGTTTTGGACATCAGTTGCATACTGTGTACAATAACATAGTACATGCAGAAAGACATAGTATTGCTTGCTCTTCAAACGCGCAAAAACTAATAACAGATTTTTGGTGTTCTGCACGAAATCAGTATCACAAAAAAGGATCTGAAGTCGCTACAAATATTGTTTTCTGATTTGAGAAAAAGAACCAAAAATAAAACAAGAAGGTCATAATGGCCATGGATCGCTCGGCTGAGATACATTGTTAGTAAAGGTCATAGTTATTAGTCTTCATACTTAAATCTGTCATTAGGTCACATTAGGTTTGACAGCTTCTAGCTAAGCTGAAGTGTTTTTTTTAATAGGAGATGTCTGCTTCGAAATACTACATCACAAAATATGTCAATGCTCTTGCCATTGTTATATCACACAGAAGACATACATATCTAAGTCTGTATAAACTAAGTGACCCCCGGGGTGGAACTAAATTTGACCTAAGGGGCATGATATATAGAAAATTGTTAAGAGGCTAAAGCTTAGATATTTGCCAAGTGGACAGCTTCAAAATTTATATAAGTCATGTACCTGTGGTAAAGGATTGTTCCGCACTGGGGGTTACTTACTTAAGAAAATTATTATACAAGTGAGTACGAAATTCTTGTAGAACTGTCTAGTTACAGTGTGAACAGATGTGCACCTTTGGCAATACAGGGCCGTTTTTATCTTTCGCAATCACTGTTTGTTACCGGCTCTCCACCCAAGTTTCACCTGTCAGCAGAATTATAAATAACCCGACTATCACAGTCTTTGTATGTCTTCAGAAGTTCTTTGGCACATGTAAAGTGCTGTTTCTTTTGCTCCCCTTAGTGAGCAATAGGGTACCCAAATCGTGGAAACCTTTCCTAGACAAAAACGACTGACAATCTTGCACCCTGCTCTAATATAACCTTTACAGCAGCAATATTTGCCTTAGTGACCGAGGTTGTAGGCCGACCTGACATACATGTATTTCTCAGCTTTAAAAGCTTTGACCACCTAAGATTGTGCGCCTTGAAATTACCTTACGTTGTAACAATATCAAGTTTAATGCGATATTAAATGTTTTAATTTCAGCTTTGATGTCCTTTGTACAATATGGTCAGTAAATTGTTCAGTGTATATGACTGCATATATTTCGAATTGAAATATCTCGATCCTTTTTACTCCAATTGGTTTTTTACAGAGTTTATTTTAGTTCGATTGTGTAGGAAGCTATAAGCTTATAGACACACTTTCGAATCCGTTCCTGGAACCAACCAGTACTGAGCAATGAGTGTAAAGTTTCTTGCTTAAGGAAACAACAACTTGCCACTGTCGGGGTTTGAACCCATGCGGCTAGCGATCAGATGATTACTAGACCGACGCGTTAACCACATGGCTATGCCGCCATGTTACACCAATTAAATTGGCATGAATCAAACTTTTGTAGTTAGCTTTTGAGCGCCTCATTCAATGAAATGTTTTAAAATACTATGTGGATAACATGTTAGTGACATACTTTATTGACTAAGCTGTGCCATGAAACAAGACCAATTATGAACCCAGGCCAGGATTTATTGGCAACGTCTGTGAACGGCGATGTCTCTTATGTACATGTTTTGTTTGTTTGTTTGTTTTTTTTGTTGTTTTTTGTTTCATTTTACGCATTTTCCCAACAGTATTTCAGTCATATAGGCGGGTAGTTTCCTATCCATCGTTCCTGGAGAGTTACACTAGTACTAGACTACCTTCCTCCGTGCTAAACTACCAAAGCATCTCCCGGGGATGGAACCCATGCCAGAGAGGAAACTGGATTAAAAGTCATCGACTCTAACCCCTCGACCACGGAGGTGGTACATGTAATGCCCTTTTTGTGGCACATGTTAGGAGCTGTTATAATTAACAGTTTATGTCATGTTGTGTTAATTAGTTTTATTTTGATTCTTAATATTTAATTACTTTATTTGAAAGCATGTGCATTGTGATATCTATTTTTATTGGTAATACTAAAAGCCTAACTCCAAATATTGTAGTGGTCTACACTGATGTCTTTTTTTTTTTTTTAGAATACTCGTACACTGGTATCTTTCTTTTTTGTTATTAATGTAAGATTTAGTTTTTTATGGTCTTCACTGTTTATTTATTTTTTTCGTGTTATGTATTCTTTATTGTTTTGTTATGTATACTGTTATGTCAAACTTCGTTTTGGCAGGTTTGGATTGAAGAAAAATGGATTATTGCATATCTATTGTCCTTCACTTGTTTTAGACTGCATATCTAATTTTATCTATTGTCCTTCACTTGTTTTAGTCTTTCCCTGTTTTTGAAACAGATTGTTATGATTGTTTTTTATTTATTTATTTTAATTCACTGTTCTGGAGAATGACACTATAAATGAAAATAGGTATAATTATTTATTTTATAGAATTTCGATCTTTCCCTGTGGATTTATGATTGATTGGTGCCTCGATTTATATCTATTGTATTGTCATGTATATATTGTGCATGTCTTGAGCGAAATAAAGATATTGTATTGTATTTATTGTATTGAAACATGTTAATGGAGTCAAGATCTTGACCAAGAGCCTTGGTTGATATATATAATGCAATGATACTTCAAAATAATAATTTCACAAAAGAAGAATTAAATCTATTTTCCTATACATATTTATATACGGGATGTGGCCAATTTTGACCCAAGAGGCATTATTTACATAACTTTAGTAATGAACCTTATGGTGAACCTTATGGTGGTGATATAATGTATGCAATATATCTAAGCTCTTCTAGGCATTGTATTTTCAGGAGAGAAGATGTTTTCGATACTTCAACATAAAATTTTATGCGAACTAAGAGACCACAGGGCGGGGACATTTAAACCCCTGGATATGACTTATACATTTTGCGTAGAAATCCACTAGCCAATGCAACAAGGCAAATAGCTTAGCTCTGAGCATTGTAGTTTCATAAAGGAAGACTTAGATGTATTTTTCTATACAAGTCCATGAAAAATAAGTGATCCCTGTGGCGGGATCAATTTTAACACAACACCAGGGTCTTGACTTATAATATTTTTGTAGAGGACTACAATGTAATGCCATATGTGAAATATCTAAGCTCCTAGCATTGTATATATAGTTTCTAAGTAGAAGATTTTTAATTATTTTATTTCTAATATCTACCTTTAGCTCAAGTGACTTTCTTTTGCAGACTTGTGACTTTCTTTTGCAGACTTGCGCCATATTATCACTTTCGTACATGGTCACCTAATGGTCATTCCTGTAAAGTTTGATCAAAATCCATCAAATGGGTAAGGAGAAGACGCTGTTTAAAGAAATTGTAGATACCGACTGACGACGGACACGTGACACACCGCCATCACAAAAGCTCACTTCTGAACACTTTGTGCTCAAATGAGCTGAAATTAAAAGTTAAATATTTAAATAGTAGGAGTTACAGCAGTTTATGAAAAACAGCCGCCTTGCTGTGAAAACTGACAAACAACAATAGAGTTACATTCGGCCAAAATTCAATGAAAACTGACGGAGAACAATTGATTTAGATTCGGCCTAAATACCGTGAGCATTGAGGAACAAAAATGTAATAGGATACAGCTGCCTTGCCATGAGAACTAATTAAAAAGAATGTAACAGGATGCAGCCGCCTTGCCATGAGAACTAAAACAAGAATTAACAGGATACGACCGCCTTGCCATGAGAACTAATTAACAAGAATGTAACAAGATACGACTGTCTTGCCATGACAACTAATTAACAAGAATGTAACAGGATACGACTGTCTTGCCATGACAACTAATTAACAAGAATGTAACAGGATACGACTGTCTTGCCATGACAACTAATAAATAAGAATGTAACAAGATACGACTGTCTTGTCATGAGAACTAATTAACAAGAATGTAACAGGATACGACTGCCTTTCCATGGGAACTAATTACCAAGAATGTAACAGGATACGACTGTCTTGCCATTAGAACTAATTAACAAGACTGTAACAGGATACGACTGTCTTGCCATTAGAACTAATTAACAAGAATGTAACAGGATACGACTGTTTTTCCATGAGAACTAATTAACAAGACTGTAACAGGATACGACTATCTTGCCATGAGAACTAATGAACAAGAATGTAACAGGATACGACTGTCTTGCCATGAGAACTAATTAACAACATGTAACAGGATACGACTGTCTTGCCATTAGAACTAATTAACAAGAATGTAACAGGATACGACTGTCTTGCCATGAGAACTAATTAACAAGACTGTAACAGGATACGACTGTCTTGCCATTAGAACTAATTAACAAGAATGTAACAGGATACGACTGTTTTTCCATGAGAACTAATTAACAAGACTGTAACAGGATACGACTATCTTGCCATGAGAACTAATGAACAAGAATGTAACAGGATACGACTGTCTTGCCATGAGAACTAATTAACAACATGTAACAGGATACGACTGTCTTGCCATTAGAACTAATTAACAAGAATGTAACAGGATACGACTGTCTTGCCATGAGAACTAATTAACAACATGTAACAGGATACGACTGTCTTGCCATGAGAACTAATCAATAAGAATGGAACAGGATACGACTGCCTTGCCATGAGAACTAATTAACAACATGTAACAGGATACGACTGTCTTGCCATGAGAAGTAATCAATAAGAATGGAACAGGATACGACTGCCTTGCCATGAGAACTAATTTACAAAAATGTAACATAGGATACGACTGTCTTGCCACTAGAACTAATTAACAACATGTAACAGGATACGACTGTCTTGCCATGAGAACTAATCAATAAGAATGTAACAGGATACGACTGCCTTGCCATGAGAACTAATTAACAAAAATGTAACAGGATACGACTGCCTTGCCATGAGAACTAATGAACAAGAATGTAACAGGATACGACTGTCTTGCCATTAGAACTAATGAATAAGAATGTAACAGGATACGACTGTCTTGCCATGAGAACTAATCAATAAGAATGTATCAGGATACGACTGCCTTGCCATGAGAACTAATTACCAAGAATGTAACAGGATACGACTGTCTTGCCATGAGAACTAATTAACAAGAATGCAACAGGATATGACTGTCTTACCATGAGAACTAATTAACAAGAATGTAACAGGATACAACTGTCCTGCCATGAGAACTAATTAACAAAAATTGTTATGGGATACAGCCGCCTTGCCATGAGAACTGATTAAAAAGAATGTAACAAGAAACAAGTGCCTTGCCATGAGAACTATTTAACAAGAATGTAACAGGATACGACTGCCTTGCCATGACAACTAATTAACAAAATGAAACAGGATACGACTGCCTTGCCATGAGAACTAATTGACAATAATGTAATGTCAAACTACAACTGCCTTGCCATGAGAACTAATTAACAAGAATGTAACAGGATACGACTGTCTTGCCATGAGAATTAATTAACAAGAATGTAACAGGATACGACTACCTTGCCATGAGAACTAATTAACAAGAATGTAACAGGATACGACTACCTTGCCATTTGAACTAATTAACAAGAATGTAATGTCAGGATTCAACTGCCTTGCCATGAGAACTAATTTATAAGAATGTAACAGGATACGACTACCTTGCCATGAGAACTAATTAATAAGAATGTAACAGGATACGACTGCCTTGCCATTAGAACTAATTAACAAGAATGTAACAGGATACGACTGCCTTGCCATGAGAACTAATTAACAAGAATGTAACAGGATACAACTGCCTTGCCATGAGAACTAATTAACAAGAATGTAACAGGATACGACTGCCTTGCCATGAGAACTAATTAACAAGAATGTAACAGGATACGACTGCCTTGCCATGAGAACTAATTAACAAGAATGTAACAGGATACAACTGCCTTGCCATGAGAACTAATTAACAAGAATGTAACAGGATACGACTGCCTTGCCATGAGAACTAATTAACAAAAGTTGTTATGGGATACAGCCGCCTTGCCATGAGAACTTATTAACAAAAATTAACAGGATACAGTCGCCTTGCCATGAGAACTTATTAACAAGAATTAACAGAATACGACTGCCTTTCCATGAGAACTATTTAACAAGAATGTAACAGGATACAACTGCCCTGCCATAAGAACTAATTAACAAAAATTGGAATGGGAAATAGCCGCCTTGCCATGAGAATTTATTAACAAAAATTAACAGGATACAGTCGCCTTGCCATGAGAACTAATTAACAAGAATGTAACAAGATATAACTGCCTTGCCATGAGAACTATTTAACAAGAATGTAACAGGATACAACTGTCCTGCCATGAGAACTAATTAACAAAAATTGTTATGGGATACAGCCGCCTTGCCATGAGAACTTATTAACAAAAATTAACAGGATACAGCCGCCTTGCCATGAAAACTATTTAACAAGAATGTAACAAGATACAACTGCCTTGCCATGAGAACTATTTAACAAGAATGTAACAGGATACAACTGCCCTGCCATAAGAACTAATTAACAAAAATTGGAATGGGATATAGCCGCCTTGCCATGAGAATTTATTAACAAAAATTAACAGGATACAGTCGCCTTGCCATGAGAACTAATAAACAAGAATGTAACAAGATATAACTGCCTTGTCATGAGAACTATTTAACAAGAATGTAACAGGATACAACTGCCCTGCCATGAGAACTAATTAACAAAAATTGTTATGGGATACAGCCGCCTTGCCATGAGAACTTATTAACAAAAATTAACAGGATACAGTCGCCTTGCCATGAAAACTAATTAACAAGAATGTAACAAGATACAACTGCCTTTCCATGAGAACTATTTAACAAAAATGTAACAGGATACGACTGCCTTGTCATGAGAATTATTTAACAAGAATGTAACAGGATACAACTGCCCTGCCATGAGAACTAATTAACAAAAATTGTTATGGGATACAGCCGCCTTGCCATGAGAACTAATTAACAAAAATTAACAGGATACAACTGCCTTGCCATGAGAACTAATTAACAAAAATTGTTATGGGATACAGCCGCCTTGCCATGAGAACTAATTAACAAAAATTAACAGGATACAACTGCCTTGCCATGAGAACTAAATAACAAGAATTAAACATGATACGACTGCCTTGCCATGAGAACTAATTAACAAGAAAGTAATGTCAGGATACGACTGCCTTGCCATGAGAACTAATTAACAAGAATGAAACAGGATACAACTGCCTTGCCATTAGAACCAATTAACAAGAATGTAACAGGATAAGACTGCCTTGCGATGAGAACTAATTAACAAGAATGAAACAGGATACAACTGCGCCTTGCCATTAGAACTAATTAACAAGAAATGTAACAGGATACGACTGCCTTGCCATGAGAATTAATTAACAAGAATGAAACAGGATACAACTGCCTTGCCATTAGAACCAATTAACAAGAATGTAACAGGATACGACTGCCTTGCCATGAGAACTAATTAACAAGAATGTAACAGGATACAACTGCCTTGTCATGAGAACTAATTAACAAGAATGTAACAGGATACGACTGCCTTGCCATTAGAACTAATTAACAAAAGTTGTTATGGGATACAGCCGCCTTGCCATGAGAACTTATTAAAAAAAAAATTAACAGGATACAGTCGCCTTGCCATGAGAACTTATTAACAAGAATTAACAGAATACGACTGCCTTTCCATGAGAACTATTTAACAAGAATGTAACAGGATACAACTGCCCTGCCATAAGAACTAATTAACAAAAATTGGAATGGGAAATAGCCGCCTTGCCATGAGAATTTATTAACAAAAATTAACAGGATACAGTCGCCTTGCCATGAGAACTAATTCACAAGAATGTAACAAGATATAACTGCCTTGCCATGAGAACTATTTAACCAGAATGTAACAGGATACAACTGCCCTGCCATGAGAACTAATTACCAAAAATTCTTATGGGATACAGCCGCCTTGCCATGAGAACTTATTAACAAAAATTAACAGGATACAGTCGCCTTGCCATGTGAACTAATTAACAAGAATGTAACAAGATATAACTGCCTTGCCATGAGAACTAATTAACAAAAGTTGTTATGGGATACAGCCGCCTTGCCATGAGAACTTATTAACAAAAATTAACAGGATACAGTCGCCTTGCCATGAGAACTAATTAACAAGAATTAACAGAATACGACTGCCTTGCCATGAGAACTATTTAACAAGAATGTAACAGGATACAACTGCCCTGCCATAAGAACTAATTAACAAAAATTGGAATGGGATATAGCCGCCTTGCCATGAGAACTTATTAACAAAAATTAACAGGATACAGTCGCCTTGCCATGAGAACTAATTAACAAGAATGTAACAAGATATAACTGCCTTTCCATGAGAACTATTAAACAAAAATTAACAGGATACGACTGCCTTGTCATTAGAACTATTTAACAAGAATGTAACAGGATACAACTGCCCTGCCATGAGAACTAATTACCAAAATTGTTATGGGATACAGCCGCCTTGCCATGAGAGCTAATTAACAAAAATTAACAGGATACAACTGCCTTGATTTGCCATGAGAACTAATTAACAAAAATTGTTATGGGATACAGCCGCCTTGCCATGAGAACTAATTAACAAGAATTAAACATGATACGACTGCCTTGCCATGAGAACTAATTAACAAGAATGTAATGTCAGGATACGACTGCCTTGCCATGAGAACTAATTAACAAGAATGAAACAGGATACAACTGCCTTGCCATTAGAACCAATTAACAAGAATGTAACAGGATAAGACTGCCTTGCGATGAGAACTGATTAACAAGAATGAAACAGGATACAACTGCGCCTTGCCATTAGAACTAATTAACAAGAAATGTAACAGGATACGACTGCCTTGCCATGAGAACTTATTAACAAGAATGAAACAGGATACAACTGCCTTGCCATGAGAATTAATTAAGAAGAATGAAACAGGATACAACTGCCTTGCCATTAGAACCAATTAACAAGAATGTTACAGGATACGACTGCCTTGCCATGAGAACTAATTAACAAGAATGAAACAGGATACAACTGCCTTGCCATGAGAATTAATTAACAAGAATGAAACAGGATACAACTGCCTTGCCATTAGAACCAATTAACAAGAATGTAACAGGATAAGACTGCCTTGCGATGAGAACTAATTAACAAGAATTGTTATGGGACACAGCCGCCTTGCATGAGAACTAATTAACAAAAATGTTATGGGATACGGCCACCATTTTACAACGGGACACCATATATAGTTCTTTTCTGAATTTTGACAGAAAGGACCGAGAAGACGAACAAAAATGACAATCGGAACACCTCGGGCGACTTCAAGAACTTGACGGAGATTGTAGAGTTGTTACGATTGCAAAAATGAAATGGGATCAAGCTACCATGCCATCAAAACTAACGAACAGCCGACCATCATGGCACGGACTCTGACCATCGCAACGCAATTTGAAACGGCCCCATAACATGTATATGGTGATATTATATCTAGTATGTTGCAGTCTGTATGTAGATACTAAAAAATAGGAG
This sequence comes from Ruditapes philippinarum, assembly GCF_026571515.1. Lineage (NCBI taxonomy): Eukaryota > Metazoa > Mollusca > Bivalvia > Venerida > Veneridae > Ruditapes > Ruditapes philippinarum. The sequence goes on along the minus strand of NW_026857025.1, from coordinate 78,535 downwards.
CTCTAAATGGATTTTGTGTTATAACCGTACTTGACTTATGTTTAAATGTTACAATTTAGAAAACAATATGATGATTATATTACATGCTTAAAACTATGCACACATTTTTCTGTGTCGTAATGTTAAAGAAAATTATCGATATTGTCTGCAAATTTAGATAACAAATTCTCCAATATTTTGCTCAAGTTAGTACGCAGAACTTTGAAGTAATTAACAACTTTCTTTTACAACTAAGTAAACTGAGAAAATACCTTAAAATCGTGGTTATGTTATTAATTATATACCACATGCGGCTGGGTAAACTAGTTCTTAAAAGGCCTGTTTACGTGAAAATATTGTTGTTGCTAATTCATCGAATCATGTTTTTCACTTTTAGGGTAGTTGCTGAGTGCAATGACATTGACAGTACAAAGAGTTGAACATACAAATGAGCCGCGTCACGACAAAACCAACATAATGGGTTTGCGACCAGCATGGATCCAGACCGGCCTACGCTGTTCGCTTACCAACTCTATTACAAGTAGAGAAACTGATAGCGAACAGCATGGATCCTGATCAGACTGCGCGGATGCGCAGGCTGGTCTGGATCCATGCTGGTTGCAAACCCATTATGTTGGTTTTGTCGTGACACGGCTCAAATTAAGGTTTTACTGTAAATTTAATGCAAGTAATCATATGATTAGTTCTTAAAGATCCTGTATGTTGTAATCAAGGTTGTAACCACACTTAAGTGAAATTTTATATATGTATGTAATTATGCTTCTAAAACAATTTTCAAACATCGAAGAATATGTAAAATATGTACTGCAAATATGTGTCGACATTATATGTAATCATTAAAATATATGCATCCATTTCTTATTGAAAAAATCGTCTTAGACTTTATCGAAAATAATTTCTAATTAACTCCCTTTATATATATTTACATGAAATGTAAATTCGTTAATATCTTTACAATTAATGTTTTTTGGAACTTACTATATTGATAAATCTCCATTTGAGGATTATATTTATGATATAAAAGTTAACCACAAAAAAAATGAGTTTAACTCATTTAGCTCCTTCCTGTTTAGTGGCATATTTCTGGCACCTAGATATCAAATTAATTATCTGCCTTACCTTACTAGTTATAGTTTTCGTGTTAACTAACCATATATAATTATAACATATATTTATCTTAATTATTAGCTTTAGATTTTCTGTTAATGACGAATAGGTAAGTATCTGACTTCTAAAAACACTAAATGTATGGACCCGGACATGCCGCCAATCATGCCCTTTAAGGGTTAATTTTGAAGCACAGCCCATGCAATTTCCAATGAGCATTAATTTTGAGACGGAAGAACGTCATTGTACGGCGGTTATGAGAACCTTATTTACAGTAACCGAAAAGCTGTGGTAGTCCCGAAAAGGTCTATAATGACCTGTCTCTCAAACCGTACTAGGAGGTCACTCCCCTCGACTTTAGTCAGAGAATCGGTAGCTGGTCTGCAATCCCGAGTTCTGTAAAATTACTTTTATTATATAAAATACGAGTTCATTTGAATTATTTTTCTTCTACATATTGTATTCTATAAATAAAATGAACGCTATAAGTTCTTGTTAATTTCATGAGTCATACAATAGTAAGCTGTTGTTGTTATGTATCGAATAGTGACATTTAAGATCTAGTTACATGTAATGATGTAAGTATTCAATCCTTTCTAGGAAAGTATTAATTAGCACTTTTGAAAACTGTACAGAAAGACAAGTCGAATTTATTCTTAGCTTGTCCGCTTGGAAGTTGCACCATATGTACCAGACATCGGGTAGGCATGCCCTAGGTAGCTATAACCTTTTAGGCTACAAGGTTCGTTACAATTTAAATTAAAAATCTAAAGCATCCGAGTTACAAAAGTACAAGAAAAGGACAAAATTAAAAGAAAATCTATCAGACGCACAGACAGATTTAAAAAGGTAGGCCTATGTTATTTCATATATTTTGTTCCTTTTATGGTATAATAATTATATCATATATTATTGATTGTACAAAATAATATATATATACCTTAAACAAACATGATAATATTGTCTTCAAACTGGCTGAAGCTTGCGAAAAGATGGTGTCATATAGATAACATGGAAATTCAAGCTGTCAACGACCTTAATGTTCAATTGCGCTCTGTTATTCCAATAGCCTTTTAAATATCCCTATTGTACTTCTCCGGTGAGACACTATTGGTTAAATCGTTTTTCCCCAATACAGTATTTTTGTAGAGCAAAATGCCTTCGATTTTCTCCTAGTATATAAAAGAATGACGTCATACTATTGCGTAAATTGGCATTGCCTAGTAACCGAGTAAAAGCCCGATCGATGCCAGTATTTCCGAAACATAGTAAAAACCAAAAATTATGATGTCTTTGTGCGCAATTTCGATTAGGAGAAGAGTAAAGTCATAGTTTTAAACAAAGTGAACTGATATTTGTTTACAATGTAAACAATGGGATAAATTTAGAACAAAATTTCGGCACTTTGATACGAGCCAATCAAACGCGCACCTGTTTTGAGAATCAAAATGGCCGATCATCTTTGCGTGGGAGTGAGATACACAAACAATTTAACTGTGTAATCGACTGATAATATTTCTGTTAATGCTTGAATGATTGGTCTAATTGATGCAGGAAAGGATCGGTAATTGCATACAGGAGTTTAATACGCTGTTGGGATTTCCTAAAATTCAGCTAAAAGGATAAACAAAATTTTATTTTGATGAATTTGTAAACAGTGCTAAAAATTTTCATAGACGAGGAAACATAAATATTCTAGGTAAGGTTGTCATTTAATGTATTTCTTTAGAATATGATCATAAATAACGATTATTTAAATCGGCATCAATAACGGTTAGATCAAAGAAACCACCGCCTTGCCGCCACCAGAATAAGGTCAACTCGACTCCACCTACAATTTTTACAACTTCGTGACCTCCTAGGGATAATAAATTAGGTCACGTCAATTTTTTTGTGGATTAAGATTAAGAATTAGTAACTTACAAGAAAAAAGTGTTTAAAAAATATTGAAGTTTGTTAATTTTTCTTGGCTGTATACAGTGACTTGATTATTTCAGAAAATTTCCTGTAAGTTTATAATTTCTAGGCTAGGCCTACATGTATATGTCATATTACATGAACATTATTAGTCTTAAATTATAATGATATGAATTCTCAAATTAAATACTAAGTTGTAATATTGCCTGTAATGCAAATCAAGACCTAAAAAAGTTTATTTTTCATTAAATGCAAATTGCAACAGTTAATTTAAAGTCTAGTCAAAATATTTTGGCGTGCCAAAGTCAAAGTTAGATTCTAATATATTTTTTGTTCTGGGTCGGAATCTCGCCTGATGAAGGTTGTTTCAGAACCGAAACGGGTAGATTATTAAATTACTCGACCTGCACTGGTGTTGACGTGTTGTATTTCTTCATTTCTTTCTTATTTTAATATTATAATTTATATATAGTCCAATTTACTAGACTTGTCAAATAGACAAGATTTTTTTTTGGATGGGCAATGTCTTTTTCCAAGTCCAACCACAAACTACATTTTTCTACACAGATAATGCTCAAAATGTTTTGTTGAAACTGCATGACGCTGTTTCCTTGACAAGACTTATTAGTTGGACAAGTTCTGTGCCCATGACGGCAGGATGTGGTTGGATTTGAAGGTTTATATATAACTGAGCACTGTTAAAGTTTAAACTAATTTATTTTAGTTTTTTGTTGGAAGATGTAAACTCATTGAAATACTCTTATATCCGTTCCTAATGAGCGTTAAGTTTCTTGCTCTGATGTGAAAACAATGACGGGATTTGAACCCATGCGGCCAGCAATCCTTAGATTTCTAGTCTGACGCGTTAACAAGCCACATCCCCACTACCTCAGTTGAGGTTATTGTCATCCTCAGTGGTACTACATGTAAGCCCCCATGGGTATCTTTCCAGAGATCGAAAATTCGACTCTTCTGCTTGTAATTACGAGTAGAATTTAAGAAAACTTGATGCAGGACCGTGGACGAATAAAAAAATGTTGCCTGCATTTTGGATTTAGAAGTTACTCGTCTTTCAGGACGGGTAACTCTGAAAAGTTTTTGATGCCTGCTTTTAGTATACTAGACACCCATGTAAAAAGTACTCATTGCTACCAGAGTGAAAATATTCAACGACCCCAGAGAATTAAACATGCGTAAAGTTGATGTATAACAGTTTACATTTAAAACAGCTTTCTCTATCAGGACTCCATCCCTTTTCATTGGGAGCATCATCCCCCTCCCCTTCCTTACCATTGTTAATTAAGCATTTACAAGTCTTAAGACCATACAAATAAGAATTCAGGTCCCTGTACGGTTTACTGATGAGCCTCCAGTGAATACTATTCATTACTTGACAAACCATAGCAAATTTCTTAATTAACATGATTTTGCAAATGGGCTTGCGCTGTTAAAGTGACCACCCTGAAGGGTCATGCACTGAACTTGTTTGACGAAATTCTTCTGCTATACTGTAGTGAATACAATACCTATTAAAGTTGGGAGCAATTTTGAAAAACTTTAGTGGTATCCAAGTCTGCATTGTTATACATGTACAATTCACTCTGATGTAAATGACTTAAATTAATGTGTTGAGATAGAAATTTAACATTGACTGACATGATGGATATATCTGCGCAAAGTGACTGTCTGTCCTTTTGTGTTTTGGAAATTAGTGCAGTTCATATATAGTGAATTAGTATTTTGTATGGAAGTCAAAATATCACTTTGTTTACATTTTACTACCTTTACGCTTTATCTCGAGTTAAATTTCATGTTTAAGTTCAACATCATTTTAATTGGGTGACCAGCATCTCGCATGTTTCTAAATCAATTATTACAACAAATATTTGCCCTTTCTGCATAGATGAAAAATTAATTCATTTACCCAGGCATAATGTGCCTTAAAAGAAAGTGTGGCCACACAACAGCAAATTCTGATTGGCCAGGGCAGCAGTTTTGGGAAAAGGCCCATAGCTTAAATTGGGAAAAATTGTAAGCCATTTTAGGCAAATTTAAAAAAAAAAAATGAAAAACTACCTTTAATAAGACACACCTTTTCAGTTTATTCTTAGTGTGTGAACAAGTAGCCTTTAACCTGTCACTTATCTTTTACAAAACAAGTCAAAACTAACTGTTTTAAGTTTTTTAAAAGGTTTGATTTTGTAATGTTTTTTTTTTGCTTTTTGGGGGAGGGGCAACAGGGGGCTGCTTTTAGGAATATTTTTTTGGGGTAAAAATGAGCTTATTTTGGATTGGGGCCTTTTATCTGCCCCTGGGTTTAGTGCAAAAAAGCCCTGTTGACCTATAAAGTATAAACTTAGGGGTTGTATTTAAGGGTTTTTGGCATTAGAAAATGCAGCCACCCTTTAGCCCTGCATGATCATGAGAGAAAACTAAATGGTTTAGTGCAAAAAAGCCCTGTTGGTTGTCATGGTTTCCACTAGTCTTACACTGACAGGAGTTCCATTGTGTCCAAGGCCGATTGCCTTTTAGGGTTAAGGCAGGAGAATTGCAGCCATGTAGTTTATCCCTGCATGATCATAAGAGGCAACTAAATCGGTTCTAATTTCTGGAGTTTATGCATCTCTTAGCTACAGCAGGTGAGGTGGTTTTGAACCCTGGAATTGCTTTCAGTTTGTACACCTTATGCATCTCTTAGCTACAGCAGGTGAGGTGGTTTTGAACCCTGGAATTGCTTTCAGTTTGTACACCTGCTAGCCGGAAGTTTGAAAATAATTTTTGACAATCCTTTAAGAATGAAATCACGCTCGGATGTATATTTATAGATACACCTTAATAATATCTACCGGTATATGATTATTAAGTTGTTTGTGAAGAAATGTCAAGTTGTTTTTCTGATCAATGCAGTTTCAAGGAAGGTGACTTGTTAATAAGAAGTTAATTTGTATATAAGTTGAAGAAGAGTTGTTTATGACTGCCAGTCTGTAAGAAGGACTGCAAAGTTAAGCACTGTTCTCTCTTCCTGACTTTTGAGGATTATTTACAGATTCTGAAGTAAGATTTATAATTATATACAGTTTTTACATTTCGCATAAATAAATATGTACCGTAAGTTCTAGCTCTCAAATTTTTAAACTCCTTCTTTTTTTAATTTACTGATTTAAAAAATTATTTATACATTTTTATTTATTTATTTATTTATTTATTTATTTATTTCTTATATATATATTTATTTATTTATTTATTTTTATTTATTAAATTTATTTATTTATATTTATAAATTTTTTATTTATTTTTATTTTTTTATTTATATAGTTGGTTAAATGAATTTATCATTTATTAAATTTATTTATATATATAATATATATTTATATTTTTTTATTTATAATTATGTATTTCGTTTGTTTATTGTTTGTTTGTTTGACTGTTGGTTGACTATTTTCTTGCCAGTTAGTTTGTTTGTTTGTTTGACCATAGATTGACTACATTGTGTATTTTCTGCACAAAATCTGCTTTACTCTGACATAGTAATTTTGCAATAGGTGTTAAATTTCTAAAATATGGTTTGCAAATCGTAGGCTTACAACTACAGAATGGGGTAAAAATGAGCCTGGAACCAAGGGCAATATCTATAGTTTGTGAAAAGCTGGAAACCAATATAAGACACTTGCAATTTAGTTGAGTCTACTCTATTGTTTTGCTGGATGGTAGTTGTCATGTGGACACCAATTTTATTATAGTGTAAGAATTGCCCTGTGTGATCGTAAGAGGTGACTTAATGAATTTGAATAACTGGAGTCTTTGCATGTTTTAGCTCCAGTATTAAAGTGAGTTGTTTTTGACCTCCGCTGTTGCTTTGAAGTTTTTAACACCTGAGGTTAGCCAAAATCATCTTTCCTGGTTCGGCGCTGCGCCATATGATGGCCATATGACAATACTGTGTTGGTGCGACGTAAAACTGAACGAAAAATAAACAAACATAAGTTAGGTGGTTTTACTCAGGTGCCCAGTCCTGCCTGATAATATGATAATGCACAGAGGGGAACATGAGGGCTTCCTCCTCAAGTAATACTTGAAATTTGCCATACCGGTATACAAAATTTAATGCATGTAACTGTTACAATGTTGAAGCAATACATGGGAGTTGGGTTTAATAAAAAGAGTATTATTGATATTACATGTTGTATAATTATTTTATTTAGATATGTATGTAATTTTAATATATGTAGCTGAAATGTTCATCTATGTTAGTTTATCTCTGTTTGTTTGTTGTTGTTTTTTTGGTCAAATGATTAATATTTCATGGCAAGATATTTATTGTGCTTTTCAGAACAAAATTGCCAAGGGAGGTAACAATAACAGTCATTACAGCTTTTAATGAAGATGAGTTACTGTTCCTGAGCAGTAGATAGAAGGTATTTTCTGAAATCTTTTATTCCATATCTATATCCTAATTAAATTGTCTCTCTATCTGCTTATCAGCTGGGATAACAAAATTCTACTTGTATCTGTGTCTTACAACTATATTTAAAAGAACTCAACTGAGGTTCAAAAGCATAAAAATATAAAAATTTAATTTCTTACATAGATCAGCTGGTGTACTTAAAAAAGAAAGATATGAAAAAGATATTTAAGAAATACACTAAGAAATAATTCAAAAAAAATATTTTTGTACTATTCTAATCTTAGTTTAATTTGAGTGAAATGCGTTGCAACGCTTTTCATGGGGAGATTTTTCACAGTTGCATAGCCAATCGGAATGTCCTCAGCTATTATTCATAATAACCCCTGGAGTTAATACAGTTTGAAAGATGTTCTACCACTTCGTTTCAGAAGTAATCAGAAACAGAGAGTGTATTCTCAATTTATTCTTTAATAATGTAAAAACGAACGCATATATTTGACATCTAAAGGAAAATAGAAAATAAAGTCTGTTTTGTTCAAAATATGACTGTCTGACAACCGTTTTTAATTTAAATCATTCATAATGCCCACTGATGTTCATTTATAAACAAATCTGACTTAATGTCAACAGCTTGGCATTTTGTACTTTCGGTTTCTACAACAACAATCAATAATAAGTATATAATATGTACTTTAAATTTACTTAAATTTAGATGGACTTTCACTTCATATACACCATGTACTGAGAAAAAACTTGTCAACAACTCTCAGTGGGTCAGTAAATTACTATTTGTTAACATGTTTAGCTTCTTAGCGCAGCTTTTACCGAAATATCATATGAGTCGCGTCACAACAAAACTTGAACATAGTGCGTTTGCGACCAGCATGGATCCAGACCAGCCTGCGCATCCGCGCAGTCTAATCAGGATCCATGCTGTTCGCTTACCAACCCTATAACAAGTAGAGAAACTGATAGGGAACAGCATGGATGCGCAGGCTGGTCTGGATCCATGCTGCTCGCAAACGCACTATGTTGGTTTTGTCATGACACAGCTCATATCTGTTCTGTGTATTCTTACTGTTGTGTCCGAGGTGTTTTTCCAAATCATTTGACTGGCAGAAAGGGCCGAAAGGTTGCGATTTGATTGCGTAGCATAATATACTTATCGTGAGGCAAGATTGTCATTTAAACTAATATATCAATGAATAATTTTTCTATAATTCTAAAATCGCCTTCCAGCAATAATTTCATGTACTTTGATTAAGGGTAATGTGTCACTCAATGACTCATGTATTTGATATATTTTAGTCTTATCTACATGTATTTGTCTGTGCAGATTTAAATAAACTAGGGCAGTTTTTATGCCACCGCAGCATCTGCGATGCGGTGGCATATAGCTATTCACCTGTGTGTGTGTTTGTTCGTTTGTGTGTTATAAAGATTATATAGTGAACTTCAAAAATCTTCTTGTGAAAAACCACTTGTCCAATTTCAACCAAACTTGGCAGGATTGATCCTTGGGTGAAGGGCTTCCAAAGTTGTTCAAAGAATTTCATTCCATGCAGAAATCTGGTTGCCATGGCAACCAAAAAGAATTATAAGAATAAATTTAAAAAATCTTCTTGTAAAGACCCAAAAGGCCTAGAGCTTAGACATATAAAAACTTAAAAAATCATCTACTCTAAATTTACAAAGGCTAGAGTTAAGATTTTTTGCATGAAACATTGTGTAGTGAACCTCTAGCAAAATTGTACAAATTAAAGCCCTGGGGTCAAAATTGGCACAGGGGTCATTGATTTTCACTATGTACATATAGTTAAAAAAACTTCTTGTCTGGAGGTACAAGGCTTAGAGCTTTGATATTTGATATATGATATCATCTATGGGTCCTCTACTAAAGTTGTCTTAATTATGCCCCTAGTGTTAAAATTGCCCTGCCCCAGAGGCGATTGTTTTCCTTATATGTATAAAGTAAAAACTGAAAACTTCTTCTCTGAATTGACAAAGGCTAGAGGTTAAATATATGGCATGAGACTTTAAGGTAGAGGCTTGAACCTCTACCAAGATTGTTCAAATTATAGCCCTGGGGTCAAAATTGGTTCCACCCCAGGGGTCATTGATTTTCATTATGTACATTTAGTAAAAAAAAATATTTTTGTCTGAAGGTACAAGGCATAGAGTTTTGATGTTTGTTCAAAATTTCCCTTGGTATCAAAACTGGCCCTGCGAGGGGGCAGTGATTCTCATTATGTACACATTGTAAAAACAGAAAATAAAACAAATGTTTTCTTAATGGGAGAAAGCTACAGCTTAGATATTTGACTTGAAATGTTGTTTGGTGGACCTGTATCAAAATTGTTTTGAATTAAACCCTTGGGTCAAAATTTTGCCTTGCCCATGGGGAAAGTGACCTACTTTCTTTTCCTTTGATGTACAGCAATGGAATTTTGACCATGTGCACAGTTTAAGTTGTAAAGTGAACTTTGATATCAGCTGACCTAGATTTTGACAGTGTCTTTCTGTGTTGTCCTTTGATGTAGTCATGATATTTAGGCTGTATGAAATATGACCTTCACCACCAAATTCACCAGACTCAAGTGCATTGATATATTCCTACTCTGATCTTTTATTGGAGTAACAATAGATTTAACCACTAATCTGATAATAAGAATTAGATAGGTCAGGGATCTATGCATTATGACAATCTTCAATTGTATAGAAACAAAACAAAAATCTGTTCCTACACTACTATTTAGTGTTGTATTAATGCGGTGGCATAGCATTTTTCTCGAATGCAATCTTGTTTTTGTTCTCTTTTTATAGTTATTACGACTTTTTTCTTCAAACAAAAATAATGATATTTTTTCTCAGAAACAATAAATACTAATGGGAGATTTTATTACTTATTACCTTTATATTATAAGCATTTGTCCATTGACCTGATAATAAAACTATCCAGTGTTTATGGTCATATCACACAAGAAAATGAAGGGTTGAATGCAAATAGAAGTTAGTGATAGCCCAGTATATATGTATTGACATTTTAGTGGTATTGTGGGAGGGTTGTCTCCCTGGAAAATGGTTTGGAGTTACTTCCCTTGCATGCGGAGTATTCTTGACTAATATAAGAAGACAAGAGTTACAATCCTTAAATATCAGTGTTAAAGTATTTCAGTTCATTTACATTTATTTATAACCTTGTTCACCAGAAAATATAAAACTGTCTTTAGTCTTAACCCATTACGCCATATATGCGCCTTTTAACGCCTTACCCCCCCCCCCCTTTTTGGTGTCTCAAATGGTGAAAAAATGCCTTATTTAGGCCCCAAACACTTATTTTTGTTTGAGAAATGTTGTTTAAAAAAGTGACCACTTTTTCGGAGCGGATCCCCAACCAAAAGATACATCAGGGGATTGCCAGGTGGGTTATGTGCGTGCAGCTTTAAGAGTAGAGTATTGTTGCCATTTGGGGGATTCTTTATAAAGTTACATATACAGTCATGTAGCAAAAAGAAAAGAATAAAAAATCATGATGGTTTTTCTTGAAGCCATTATCTTCTTAGGGAGATGTTTAAGCTTGAAACCTATTGAAGAGAGAGCCCAGATGACGGAATCTAAAGGGTTTTAGATTTTATCCCAGGGTGAAGAGGGCCCTTAACTACCTTACATGGCCCAGGGACACTCGGGTAGGGGAATTTTGCTTTAGTTTGAAGTAAAAGGGGAATTTCTTCAATCTTACATCAACAATACTCATAATGTTAAGTTTAACATGTTTAAGTTTAACTATTCTATTTTGCAAATAGAAACTTCAATCAGATACTACTATTTCTCATGAGTTAAACAGGTGGAAATTTTTTTTAGGGAATGTAAAAAAAAGTATATAATATATAAATATATGAATTAGGGAGTGAAATAGATGAGGGCCCTGAAATTATTTAAAGTCAGTGAGTTATGCTGTTTTAGTGCAGAAAGTATGATTTAAAATTGTATATTAGTGATTTTTCTCACTTAATTGAGGCAATAGCCTCTTGATTTTGAGGAAAGTTATTGCTAAAATAGCTAATTTGAGAAGTAAAAAGAGGCTAAGTTATAAAAGTTCAGAGTTTTGGGAAAAATGCATCAATTCAAAGACAAATCATTATCAATTAGGAAATGGCTTTTTATAGGCCTCTGAGTGTTATATATAAGGAGGGAAATAGCCTTAATTTGCTAAAAAGAATGATTTTACAGCTACTGTTACATGCATCAGTATATCTGTACATGCATCTTATGCAGTATGCATATGTAAAAAATGAATGAGTAATAATATTTTGAGTCATGTCATTCCTTTATTGTCTCAACTAGGGCGATACAACGTGACAAGGTATTGTATAAAAAAATTTATACGGCTATTTCTGAAATACTTTTTTTATATAGTGTACAGGCAGGTCAACAGCTGGTGATATTGATGCATTTGATTAAAATAGAATATAACATTTGTATTGTATTTAACATGTTAGATATAAAATAATAAATTATGTCAATCATAAATGGTATTATATATATCAATACAACATATATATCATCTTTTTGGCTTGAGTTGTTTGGAAAACGAACCTTCTTTGTCAAGCAATTAAAGTTTGGTGATTTAATTAGATTCCATGAAGGAGTCTACTGTAAAGATGATGCAGTCTTTCTTGTAGACTGATTCGAGTTAAACAGTGTTGCCCATTTTGATGTCCTTTTTAATATTTTCAAATTTTAAAGGGACTCCACGGATGTTTTTTGACATGACAAGGCTGAAAATAATTTTTCTACATTCAACTGTTCCATTTGATGAAGGTCTTAGACCAATAACTTATGTGCGAAATTTCAGATCATTTGCTCACTGCATTTTATCCAGAATAATTATTCTAATTGTGAAAAATGACCCAAAATTGGAAGGCAAATCGGGCTTATAATAGCACAAAAATACGATTTTCAATTTAAATATTTCTCAGTATATTTCTTAATTAACATTTTTGTACCTTTCTGTTTAAAGTGCCAAAGCTGAGCTTTGTAAGTAATTTAAATTTTATGTTTTTAGGCCTTTGGACCTCAGTGGAGTTCCTTTAAACACTGGTAAACTCATGACAAACTGCAGTTTTTGCATTTCGGAGTAATTTCCTTGCAGCAAAAGTTACTTTAATTTTACAGTCTGACTCATTTTATTTAATAAAGGCTAAATTTTTTTAGTTAAAAAAAAATTATTTATATATTTGAAAAAGAATCCATATTCATTTGAATGATGACGGAAGTTCATTTGCACTCACAGCTAAATATTTGTTTTGAAATGTTATACATTTATATTACATGTATGTTATTAAGTAGCATATGCGCGTATTTGTGTTTAAGTGCACATGTTTTGTTAACGATAGTTTATGACAGTATATACGGTAATACAGTAGATACAACGTATAAAAAAAAATGGCAAGAGATATTGTTTCACCAATTGTCATTGGTATTGTGTTATATGTATTTATATAGGTTGGGTTATTATTAAATTACAAGGTATGTCGTGAGTTTTTAGCCAATGCTTGGTGGGCGTATGTAATGGCTTCATCCATTCATTAAACCTGGGAAAACTGTCATATGTAGAACAAACGTATTTTATGGTTACACTGTTCTAGGCCATACAAGTAATTGAATAGATGAATAGAGACTCATTCAAAAAAGGATAGTACGTTAACTGTGTGTTTTAAGGTTAGATGTCACGTTGCGTAATTTTATTGGAATATTTTATAAAATATTTACATGTAGCTACCGTTTGTGCAATACTAAAGAAGTGATGATTTTGTGTGTAATTTTGTTATAGTGATCATGACCGTGTTAATTTCTTTTGTTTCTGTTGGATTTATAGATAAGTTTCGTTGGTTTTATAATTTCGTATTTTGCTGAGATTTTGTTAATTCTGTTCGTAAACAATATATAAACTTTTGGTATGGTAAATAGATATTTTATATTTTTACGCCAATTGGCTAAAAAGGATAATGAATTAATTAGTATTAACACAATGTAAACAAAATGGTATTTTGATTTCCATACAAAATACTAATTGAGCCGCGTCATGACAAAACCAACATAATGGGTTTGCGACCAGCATGGATGCAGACCAGCCTGTGCATCCGCGCAGTCTGATCAGGATCCATGCTGTTCGCTATCATTTTCTCTACTTGTTATAGACTTTGTAAGCGAACAACATGGCTCCTTATCAGACTGCGCGGAAGCGCAGGCTGGTCTGGATCCTTGCTGGTCGCATTCCCATTATGTTGGTTTTGTTGTGACGCGGCTCAATTTATTTGTAAACCTTTTCAGCCAACTGACTGCGACCAGCGTAAAACAAATCTGTGCCGCCTGATCATGGTCTGCACTTTTCGCTATACATGTATACATACTTTGATGAAATTTTCCCTTCAAAGGATGAATGGTTTGGTCCAGAATTAAAAGATGGACCAGTCCGTTAAAGATTTTTAGGGTGATCAAGGTTAATTTGTGATAATATTTTTTTTATCATTATAATGCTCCAAAATGATCTACATGTAGGTGAACTTCAATCATTAAAATTCAGCTTAAATTACTTCCACAAAGTTTTGAGTCATATCAAATTCGGTTTGTATGCACTCAAATATATAAATTGCGTGTATATATTTTTTTCCATTGGCTAGATACTTAAACATGGAGTGTGCAGTGCGAGTTAAGATTTAAACAGTTTAAAAAGTTTGCTTCACAATTTTTTGTTGCCAAACGGATGTTCCCTAATCAAACATTTGAATTCAGGATGTCAGCGTAATGTGCATTATTTGAATAGGGTTAGCTTGAAATCTTTAAATGCATTTTAACTTGTGTATTTAATGTGATTTTAAAAAAAGTATATTCTGCACTTTAACGAGCTATGGATAATAATTATGATGATTTATAAATATAATAGGAAGTAAGTTATGTATAATTTAAGCATTTGATTAATCACTGAATGAATTAAATACTGTATTTAATGATTTGTTTTGGTTTAAAGGCACATAATGCTTCAGATATGTCAGAATGAACAATTTAACGAGCTATGAATTATGTGATAATTTTATATATATAATAAAGAAGTAAGTTAGTATAATGTAAGCATTTGATTAATCACTGAATGAATTAAATACTGTTTGAAATGTTTGTTTTTGTTTAAAGGCACATAATGCTTCAGAATGAACAATATAAAGAGCTATGAATCATATGATAATTTATATATAGAATAGGAAGTAAGTTATGTATAATTTTAGGGTTTGAATATTTGCTGAATGAATTAAATACTGTATTAAATGTTTTTGTTTTTGTTTAAAGGCACATAATGCTTCAGAATGAACAATTTTTTTTATTCGGTAGAAAGAGCACATAATTTTTATTGTGTTTTAAAAATACTGTAATAATTGATTTACAAAAGGTGATCGAGATGCGTATCACCTGAAGAATATACTGTCGAATGTGAAATGAATTGTAATTAAGGTTAATTAGGACATGTAACAAAAAACGTAAACAAAGTTACAAGTATATTGACTTCCACACAAAATACTAATTCACAACAACTGTGCTTATACTTATAACACAAAAGAAACAAAAGATGTCTTAGATAATTATATATATGTCCAATGATCGAGCAACTTTTTTTGAAACTGTTACAGTGGACACCAAAAAATAAAATGTTTTTTGTAAAATATTAAAATGATAACATTTTTGGGGAATTAAATGGGCCTTTAAAGCTTAGACATGCCTCCAGTAGAGTCAAAATATTTCAATAAAATCAAACTTGAGAAAAATGTACTAATTAAGATGTAAGGAAAAGTAAAAAGTTTCAAGATTCAAGTAATATTTTACATATTATGTGCGTTTAATGACTGACTTTTCAGTATTTACAACTATATTTCTACTGCATTACTAACGCAGTAAAGGCTATTTTTATGCATATTTTAACCACCTTTTGGTAATTTACTTGGTTTGAAGGGGCGTCTGTGGCCATTGAGGTCGTTGACTTCAAACCACTTGCTCCTCACCGCTGTGGTTCGAATCCCGACAGGGACTTTGGATATCCAGCTAGCTTACGGAACGTCGGCGGTTCAACTCGGGTGCCCGTTCATGCCTGAAATAATGCACAGAAGCCCTGAGGTCTTCCTCCACCAGTAAAGCTGGAACGTCGCGATATGACCTATACTGTGTTGATGTTACGTAAAACCCAAACAAACAAAAAAACTTGGTTTGAAAGTGATTGATAATGTGTTAAATAAGAAGCTTCCTTTTGGTAACTTCACAATATTACACATTCATATTCATTTTCAAAATTTTCACGAAAATAAGCATGAAATTGGAGGCGTGCTGCTTTAAAGGTGAAAAACTGTTCTTATTTGATTATTTCAAGTAGTGTGGGAGTGAAGCTCTTATATCATATAAACTTTTTCTGACCTTAGATTTTAATTATTTGCTATTCATTCATTATTGATTTGACCTAACAACAATGTAAATATAATATTAATAATCATTGATTTGGTTCAGTCAGTTTTGAGAGATAGAAGATTTTGTCTTAGATTCTTATAGATATACATGTATAATAATATGAGCTTTTAATAAGTTGGTTTTAATTATATGTCTTTTTAAGCTCACCTAAGCTTTAATGTGCTATGAGTAAAGCTTTTGTGACAGCAATGTGTTGGTCCTTGGCAGTTTATTAATGTTATCCATAATTTCTTAAAACAACATGTTCTAAACCATGGCATATGTGGTAGATTTTGACCAAACTTCAAAGGAGTGAATCTTAAAGTCACTGCAGCCCCTGTACTAACTGGATTCTGATCAGATAATTTAATAGGTCATTTAAGAGCTTTAAAAACAGACTTGCAAAACTAAAATATTAAATAACAATTATAACATTGTATTAAAACTTTATACAAAGGTAAGATATTTGGTATTTAGCATGACCTCAAACTCCTTGATATCCTCTACAAAAGTTATATACATCATCCTCTGGGGTCAAAATTAGCCCCCACCCCAGGGGTGGGGGTGTCAGTTAGTTTATATAGACATATACGGTACTTCTTGTGTCTTGGGCATATAGTATTGTATTGCCTAGTGGACCTAATACTTAAGCTATATAAATTATATCCCTTGGGTCAAAAATGGCGTACACTTAGCTCAATAGGTAGAGCCTTTGACTGTGAATTGGGCAACTCAGGTTTGATTCCCAGACACTGTGCAGGTCACTTTCGTTGTGATTAATCATGAAATCCTATTTTCTGTAGTCATTCCCACTGTACACCTGCTCTGGCACTATCACCTTGTGGGCCAGTACAAAAGTTATATGAGCCGCGTCATGACAAAACCAACATAGTGGGTTTGCGACCAGCATGGATCCAGACCAGCCTGTGCATCCGCACAGTCTGATCAGGATCCATGCTGTTCGCTATCAGTTTCTCTACTTGTAATAGAGTTGGTAAGCGAACAGCATGGATCCTGATCAGACTGCACGGATGCGCAGGCTGGTCTGGATCTGGATCCATGCTGGTCGCAAACGCACTATGCTGCTTTTGTCGTGACGCGGCTCAATTATATTAATCATGCCTCTGGGGTCGAAAGTAGCCCAACCCTGAGATCACTTAATTTATAAAAATGTTACATAATCTAGATTTATAGTTATACATTATCCTGGGAACAGGTACATTATCAATATAGCGTAGGTCTTCGTTTGACATTTGTATCTTATTTGTGAACAAAAAAATTAGCTATCACTTGATACTTGAAGTCACAGAGTGAAAGGTTCTTGGCAACAATGACATCATACAGCCTTCGTATCAAATTTCTTATTCCAATAATCATAACTTACATGATGATTTATTGTTTTTGTTAACTAAATCTTTGTAAGTTATATATGGAGACATTAGTGCACTGCATGTTTAAAGCTGCATGCCTCCAGATGAGCCTAAAATAATTCTAGGAAAATCATTTTTAACTAAAGAAAAATGTTTTAATTTTTTTTTTAGAAAAGTAAAAAGATTCAAGATTCAGGTAATAATTTTACATGTTTTTTTGCGATTAATGACTGATTTCTACAGCATGACTGACATGTTGAGGGGTATTTTGGTATATTTTTGCTGTTAAACGTTGTACACACAACTTTATCAAATTTGAGCATAATATTATATCTTTAAAGTTTGTTATACATTATGAATGTTTTTCTCTATTATATATTTTCAGTGTTGCCAACCTGTGACCTTATTGACAAGATGGTAACTGAAAGGACAGTGTGTTCAATATACAAAAAATTAAAGAATAAGGTATTAGTTGCATTTTGTATATTTTGAGAACTGTTTGATATTATATTTATGAGAAAGTGAATTCGGAAATATTGGTTGAGGAATGGTTGAGAAATTAGATATTTATTTGAACAGTGTACCAAAATTTTTAACAAGCAAAATGACTAGGTGTGCCGGCTTTGCTCGGTTACGGGAGAGTATCGGACATATAACCCAGGGATAGCTGGACACTTTAAGTAAAGACACAAAATGTAAGGGTAGGTTTGGGCCTAGATCAGGATATTTTATATATACATTTAAGAATTAAAGAGGGAACTCTTTTGATGATAATTGTTATTATACTGAGTTTTAGTACACAGAGTAGGGCATTACGGTTTAAGCTACTTATAAATCAAATCGCATTAGTATGAGATAATTTTCAACACTTTTAAAGGATATAAAGCTATATCTTTTGAAAAAATTTTATGAAATTTATCGACAGTAAAAATATAATGGTACCATAATCTATGAGGTTGAAAATATGAGATAATACTTATTAAACATTCAACAATTAAAACTATGAGATAATTCTGTGTTTAATATTCAACATTAATAAAAAACTGAGATAATACTAAATTTAATATTCACCACCTATAACTATGAGATAAAACTGAGTTTAACATTCAACAAAAAATACTGTTTTAAATGTTCAACATAAATAAGAAAAATGAAAAAATGAAAAATGAGATAATACTAAATTATTCAACAGCTATAAGATAAAACTGAGTTAAACATTCAACAATTTAAACTTTGAGATAATACTGATTGAATATTCAACATTCATAAAAAAGAAAAAAGAGATAAATACTTAATTAAATATTCAACAACTATGTTAACATTCAACAATTGAAACTTTGAAATAATACTGATTTAGTATTTAACTGTAATGAAAAAAAAATATGAGATAAATACTAAATTAAATATAACTATGAGATAAAAACTGAGTTAAACATTCAGAAATTGAAAAAATGAGATGATACTGAGGTAAATTTTCAACATTAATAAAAAAGAAAAATGAGATAATACTGTTTAATATTCAACATAAATAAACACTAATAACACTAAACTTTGAGGTAATACTGAGTTAAATATTTAACATTATTAAATTATGAGATAATAACTAGTGTAATCATCAAGATTAGAAAGTGTAGAATAAGGAATAAATCTGAATTGTAGATATCAACAACAAGTTCAAATATGAAAGAATATGATGTTTATAGTAAAAAATCTATTTGTAAGTTATCCAACAAAAAATAAAATATGAGATATAAATATCATAATTTCTATGAAATATAAACATGAGACTTCTTTTTTTGTCAATATCTCATTTTGTAGTGTGTGATAATTAATACCCCTTTCAGTGTAAAAAAGACATGACATCATTGCCCGAGATTCATGTGGCAGTCATAATGTCAGATATATATCAAAAGTCATAGTATAAGATTATTAGATCATGTAGTATATATCTCAAATTATATCTGAAAATAACTGTGCGTAAATATGAATTTTTAAAGCTGCATGCCTCCAGATGAACTAAAAATAATTCAAGAGAATCAAACTTGAGAAAAATGTTTTAAAATTTTTTTAAGATTTTAAGAAAAGTGAAAAAAGAGTCAAGATCCATTAGCAATTACTTGCATGTTTTGTGTGATTAATAAATCATTAATGACTGATTTTTCAGTTTGACTGATTTTACAGTATCTATCACTATATTTGTACTGCTTGACTAACACGTTCAGGTCTATTTTTGCTTATTTTAATCCTTTGTGGTAGTTTACATGGATGCAACTGTTGTTTGCAATTTTGTAAATCATTTTCTTTGTACATTTCACAGTATTTTAATTTTAAATACATTTAAAAAAAATTCATGAAAAATTTAGCAACTATCATAAATCTTGAGGTACATGTATTATCAGGCATAGAAAAAAATTTAGGGTCACATGTCCTACTAAATCCAATGTGCAGGTAACATTTTTATGCCCCCACAATGTGGGTGCATATAGTGTTGCACTTGTCCGTCCGTCAGTCCGTCCGTACGTCCCGAAATCTTGTGAACGCAACTCCTCTTAAACCGTATGGCAGATTTTGCTTAAACTTACAGGGATGAACAACCTTAATGTGTAGATGGTAGTAAAGGAAGGAATTTTCGCTGCGACCAAATTAAACAGAATTATGGCCCTTTGTTAATTTTTTCACTATATACTATGTAGAAATTTTGTGAATGCAACTCCTCTTAAACCGGATGGCAGATTTTGCTTAAACTTACAGGGATGAACAACCTTAATGTGTAGATGGTAGTAAAGGAAGGAATTTTTGCTGCAACCAAATTTAACAGAATTATGGCCCTTTGTTGATTTTTTCACTATATACTATGTAGAAATTTTGTGAACGCAACTCTTCTTAAACCGGATGGCAGATTTTGCTTAAACTTACAGGGATGAACAACCTTAATGTGAAGATGGTAGTAAAGGAAGGAATTTTTGCTGCAACCAAATTTAACAGAATTATGGCCCTTTGTTGATTTTTTCACTATATACTATGTAGAAATTTTGTGTAGCAACTCCTCTTAAACCGGATGGCAGATTTTGCTTAAACTTACAGGGATGAACAACCTTAATGTGAAGATGGTAGTAAAGGAAGGAATTTTTGCTGCAACCAAATTTAACAGAATTATGGCCCTTTGTTGATTTTTTCACTATATACTATGTAGAAATTTTGTGTAGCAACTCCTCTTAAACCGGATGGCAGATTTTGCTTAAACTTCCAGGGATGAACAACCTTAAGGTGTAGATGGCAGTAAAGGAAGGAATTTTCGCTGCGACCAAATTTAACAGAATTATGGCACTTTGTTAATTTTTTCACTATATACTATGTAGAAATTTTGTGAATGCAACTCCTCTTAAACCGGATGGCAGATTTTGCTTAAACTTCCAGGGATGAACAAACCTTAATGTGTGATGGCAGTAAAGGAAGGAATTTTTGCTGCAACCAAATTTAACAGAATTATGGCCCTTTGTTGATTTTTTCATTATATACTATGTAAAATTTTGTGAAACGCAACTCCTCTTAAACCGGATGGCAGATTTTGCTTAAACTTCCAGGGATTAACAACCTTAATGTGTAGATGGTAGTAAAGGAAGGAATTTTTTGCTGCGACCAAATTTAACAGAATTATGGCCCTTTGTTGATTTTTAGTTTTCAACTTGTGGCACATGTAGTCCAAAAAATATTTGACCTAGAGTCATAAGATTGACAGAACAGTGACGTGTGGGGGCATCCGTGTCCTATGGACACATTTCTAGTTCTACTTGTCCTGCATTGAGTTTTCTTAAATTCAACGCGTAATTACGAACAGACTAGTGGAATTTTCAATCTCTGAGGCATGCTGCTTTAAAGTATTTTGATAATTGAAATGTCATAAGATTTTACCAGGTTGTTTCTAAACTGAGAACAGGGTAAATTTTTTTAGCACATATCAGGCGAGCTATGGGTAAATTATATATATCAATTAGACCTTATAATTACTGGTAATAAAAGGGTCAGTGAAAAGTATTGTATAATTAATAATGTAATAAGTTAACATGTAATGATGTAACCTCCCATATTAGTATACATTCTATGTGATATAGTAATTATTTTCTTGACAGTGTTATACCCATGTATTATGTTCGCACTGTGAAAACTTACAACGAATTGGGCAATAAACATGTCCAAAATAATGGATGACAACAACATTTTTACACGGTTCGGTCAGGAATTTGACCATACCATTTAGGTTAATAAAAGGTGACACTGCGAAAAGATATTTTCATTATTTAAGAATGAGCAGTTTTTTGTGTATTATGCTGAGGTTTATATACATGTATATGTTCATACATGTACATTAATTGTGCAGTTTGTTTTCTTATTATGTTGTAAGCTACATACATGAGCCGTGTCATGACAAAACCAACATAGTGGGTTTGCGACCAGCATGGATCCAGACCAGCCTACGCATCCGCGCAGTCTGATCAGGATCTATGCTGTTCGCTATCAGTTTCACTACTTGTAATAGAGTTGGTAAGCGAACAGCATGGATCCTGATCAGACTGCGCAGATGCGCAGGCTGGTCTGGATCCATGCTGGTCGCAAACCCATTATGTTGGTTTTGTCGTGACACGGCTCACATGTAATTTTGTGGTTTAAATGTAAATACACTTGACGGAGGTTAGTCATTTTCATTCAAGACCACTCCTTTTGGGAATGCAAATGAGAATGGGTTGGGTTTTTATTTTCTTTTGAAAAAATGTACTTTAAAGAAATTTATAAAAAATTGTATATGTTTACTATCATTAAAATTTTCAATTTAAAAAATATCCTTACTCAAACTTATTTATAGCTGAATTCTTTCAAGAAAACTTTAAAATGAGTAATGGTGAGCTGTGAAACCAACCAAACAAACTATTTGCTAGGTTGCATACTTAAAGGAAATCATGTGAGATGGGTAGTTGTAATTCACTTGCTGAGAAACTGGTTAGTTATTCTGGAAAGTCAATTAGGTGGATTATAACCGCCAAGATAAGACCAAAAAGTATGACTGAGCCGCGTCACGACAAAACCAACATAATTGGTTTGCGACCAGCATTGATCCAGACCAGCCTGCTCATCCGGGCAGTCTGATCTGAGGATCCATGCTGTTCGCTATCAGTTTCTCTACTTGTTATAGGGTTTGTAAGCGAACAGCATGGATCCTGATCAGACTGCGCGGATGCGCAGGCTGGTCTGGTTCCATGCTGGTCGCAAACCCATAATGTTGGTTTTGTCGTGACGCGGCTCATGTATGATCAGTTTAAAAATCAGAAAAGCAAATAAACAGTTATGACCTTTAAACTCTAATTTGCTCATGTTTTTATCAATTAATGGCCACAAATCTAAATTTTAAGGATATGGATCATCACAAAACTTGGTCCATTGCGTTATACACCTTGTACTTGAGATGGTTTTAATCAAAGATTATCAGCCTCTGGTAGGGTTCATTCAACGTGAGCAAGCTCAACAAGGTTTGACCATCGGATTTTTTTAATGTCCTTCTGCAGAAAGTTTGTAATATAAATTAACACTCAAATAAGGGTTTCTAAGAGCCCTGATCAGGGCTTTCGTTCAAGAAAGTTTGGAAGTCATTAAATTTTCTCCTTAATTTTGGCTTTAATGACTTCCATGGAGGGCACAAATTGACACATACATATAGGCCAGGTCAAACTGACTTGCTTACTTACTAGTATAGTATTTGAAGCTTTCTGTCCTACCGTTTGAAAGATCATAAATTCATTGTTTATAATGACATGTTAAGATTTTTTTAATGTTTGACGGGGAGCTTATTAATGTATTTTTAGTGTATGCTCACTATTGTAAAGGATTCAGGAAAAGAACTGAAGATTGATGTGATTGGTAATAAAAGTTTTCCAGTTTTTTACATCCTGCTTTGAGGAGACCTGTCAGCTTTTCTGTCTCATTTATCAAAATTGCTACAGGTATTTCAGTCACAAAAATGGTTTGAGGTTGATTGGAGTTTAGTATGTTTTGTCCAAGGAACACTAGTATCTTAAAGGTGTATTACCATGATTATGCCTTAGAAATGAATCAATGTTTCATTCTGAAGTAAAGGCAAACATGAGTTTTATAGAATAGAGTAATTTAGGTGCCTAACAACCAAAGAAAGTAGCACTGAATTTGAAATTATGTGTCATCAAAGTAGCGAAATGTAAGCAAAGTTACTAAGTATTTTGACTTCCAATGAAAATATTAAGTCACTATATTTTCACTAATAGTAATTAGTCAATGAATAGCTTTTTGAAAACTATAACAAGACACAAAAAAATAAAAAATATTTTGAGAAATGAAAGTAAAAACATTTTTAGCTCACCTGTCACAAAGTGACAGGGTGAGCTTTTGTGATCGCTTTTCGTCCGGCGTCCGTCCGTCCGTCGTCCGTCCGTCGTCCGTCCGTCCGTAAACTTTTACTTTAAATGACATCTCCTCATAAACCACTAAGCCAATTTCATCCAAACTTCACAGGAATGTTCCTTTGGTGGTCACCTTTAAAAATTGTTCAAAGAATTTAATTCCGTGCAGAACTCTGGTTGCCATGGCAACCAAAAGAAAAAACTTTAAATATCTTCTTTTAAAAAACCATAAGAGCTAGAGCTTAGATATTTGGCATGAAACATCTTCTAGTGAGTGTCTACCAAGTTTGTTCAAATAAAAGCCCTGGGGTCAAAATTGGCCCCGCCCCAGGGGGTCATTGATTTTCCCTATATGCATATAGTAAAAACTTAAAAAATCTTCTTTTAAAGAACCAAAAGAGTTAAAGCTAAGATATTTGGCATGAAACATGTTCTAATAGGTGTCTACCAAGTTTGTTCAAATAAAAGCCCTGGGGTCAAAATTGGCACCACCCCGGGGGTCATTGATGTTCCTTATATGTGTATAGCAAAAACTTAAAAAATCTTCATTGAAAAAATCCAAATAGCTGGAGTTAAGATATTAAGCATGAAACATCTTTTAGTGAGTGTCTACAAAGTTTGTTCAAATAAAAGCCCTGGGGTCAAAATTGCCCCCCCCCACGGGGTCATTGATTTTCTTTATATGTGTATAGCAAAAACTTAAAAATCTTCTTTGAAAAAACCCAAATAGCTAGAGTTTAGAATATTAAGCATGAAACATCTTCTAGTAAGTGTCCTACAAAGTTTGTTCAAATAAAATCCCTAGGGTCAAAAAACTGGCCCAGCCCCAGGGGTGTCATTGTTTTTAACTATATGTGTATAGTAAAAACTTTAAAAAAATCTTCTTTTAAAAAGCCCAATGAGCTAGAGCTTAGATGTTTAGCATGAAACATCTTCTTATGGGTGTCTACCAAGTTTGTGCAAATAAAAGCCCTTGGGTTAAATTGGCCTGCAACATTGGGGGGGGGGGGCGGGGGGTTGGGGGGGCCTATATACAGGTGAGCGACCTCAGGGCCATCATGGCCCTCTTGTTGATAAATAATGGGCCTTTAACCACTGGACATGACCAGGCCTAATAGAGCAGGCACGCTTTGTTCACAGTTGTTGTATACTTGCTGTATTTGCTAATCACTTCCTGTTCAAGAAGGTTACGGGTAATTCTAATTCGACCTGCATTTCTCCCTATTGAACATACTCATAGAAGAACCAAAAATATGTGCGGAACATGCAATAGAATCACTGTTGACAATCTATATTTAAACTTGTGATGTTACCATTAAAAATGTGATGCGTTGAATATTATAAAGTGTGGAAACATTAATCAGGCACAATTAAGCGTAATATCTCAGGTATGGCAGCTGCATTTATTTGTTGATGTCATGTTAGAATTGAAAATTATCCTTGATATCCCATTAGCAACAGTTTTTAATTGCTTAATAAAATCACTGTTTGTTGTTCAGATGCACCCTCTTGATAAAATACTGTGTATCCGAACCAGAGATCGAAAATTCCACTCATCTGTTCGTAATTACAAGTAGAATTTAAGAGAACTCGATGCTGGACGTGTAGAAAAATGTAGCATTTAGAAGCTACTTTTCGTGCAGGACATGTGAGGCTGAAAATATATATAATGCTTGCGAACCCCAAACAATGATTCTATTTAGCAATAAAATCACTGTTGGGTATGTATATTATTTCTTAAATCGATGAGCAGGTTACCTTAAAGATTCATTGAAAGGAAGTACACAAAATCCAGAACGAAAATCTATTTAGGTTTAGTTGAATGATAGGAAAACTCCTGAGTCACAAGAAATTTTTGTAGATATCAGATGAAATATAAACTTTGACATTTATTTGGAAAAACAGGCAGGTAATAGCATTTGTTGCAAAAATGAAATTTATTTTATTTTTATTTTTTTTACTTTCATGCGATTAAATGAATTAATTAAAGTAGGTCAAGTGTATCACATGATCAACTGTAAAAGTTTTACAATTTAACGTTTATTTTTTTCTTGTTCGAGTTTTGTGTAATACTACATATGAAATTTCAACAAGAATTGAGGAAATTTTACATAAAAAAAAAATTACCTGGAAAAAAAGTATTGATATTAATACCCAAAACTTTATTTAATTGTATTATATTTAGATGGCATAGGGTACTAACGGCTTGGTGCAATATAATTTTCATTGTCAAAATACTTACATATTATAAATTGTCAGTATGTGTAATTGGAGCTATGTTTTCATATTTTTGAAGGATAAACAGGGGGATTGGGTTATACAGACCAAAGGCTTAGAAAAGTTGCATGCCTCCAGATTATACAAAAAAATTCAAGAAAAGCAACCTTAGGAAACAATGTACTAAGATTTTTAGAAAAGTTAAAGGCAATGCTTTTTATTTTTATAAATCAAATGCTTTTTATTTTTGGTATAGTCTTTTATAGTTTCCAAAAAATGTTACCCCATTGATGCATTTGTGTCCTCTGTTACTTTTTGGCAAGTTATAGGGATTTAGTATTTTGTGTGGAAGTCTTAAAATACTACTTTTTTCTACATTTTGTTACTTTTATAACAAATTATTTTACATGTATAACTACTTTCTTCAGGTTATATGCATCAAACATACAATTTTGTACTCACAATTACCTTTATTTTATAAATGTTAAAGTACACATGCTTATCCTTTCTAAAGAAGTAAAAAAAAAATTTATTGTGAGGCATAATATGCCTTTAAAATATTTACAGTTTAAGTAATGAATTACAAGTTTGTTACAATTACGTCAAAGGACTGATTTGCGGAATTATCACCATATTTCTACAATGCAAGCTGTGAGAATGACTAACACAGTTTTTCATATATTGACATTTTGGTAATTAACATGGCTTGAAAGTGCCCTTTGCAATGTGTAAACAACTTTCTTTGTTCACTTGAAGATATTGTACTTCTAAGTACATTCTCAAAATGTTCACAGAAATTAGCATGAATATGGAGGCATGCTGCTTTAATACCTATATCATTTGTCAAAATTACTATCTTCTCATCCAGTGGCTTATTTCTTAGTTATTACGTCTCCAAATAATTTTGTAAGACATCTTGTTTTTTTCCGCTGTCCGTCTATCTGACCACATTTAATTAAGCTTGTCCGGCTTTCACAGGTCAAACTGCTGGAGGAAACTTCACAGGATTCACTTCACAGGATTGATCGGAACCAATTATCCTAGGTTACATGTATATCGCTAAAAATAGAAAAGATCTTGTCAGGCTTTCACAGGTCAAACCGCTGGTGGGATTTATATGGCGCTGTTCAACCCTTGAAGCACCCATGTAGGAGACAATACCTATGTTTTTGTGACAGTAATACCTCTTCAAGTTTTAAAATGCACATGAATGGCTTCTTGTTTTGATATGGAAAAAGACCCTTTTTTGCACAGATAGAGTGTATTATCAAACGTTACCAGGAGTAATCTTAAAATTTACCATAATCTAAGTCAAATTGATATGAAAATAATAGTGAGATTGAAGTTGTCTCCCTTGCAAAACATGAGATATATATGACATCCGAGCACCAGGATGTAACATTTGATACATGATTATAACATTAAATTATTGTTTCTTGTAACTATAATTGGCTCAAAATGTTAACAAGTCATAATTTACTTCTGCTTTTTATTGACAGTCTTTGTGGTCATTTTTTTACTTTTTGTTTATTGTCAATCCTT
This sequence comes from Ruditapes philippinarum, assembly GCF_026571515.1. Lineage (NCBI taxonomy): Eukaryota > Metazoa > Mollusca > Bivalvia > Venerida > Veneridae > Ruditapes > Ruditapes philippinarum. The sequence continues at coordinate 51,065 of NW_026857025.1, read as the reverse complement.
GTGGTCAGTTTAAGTACCAATCAATGAAAGATACATCTGTGGCTTATAAGGAAGTTAATTATGCCTGATATCAAATGAAACATGATAAGTTATCATCGTATGAAACTAATTGATGTTAAATTTATATTTTTTGCAGGTTTTTGCTATTGTCATTTATAATTTAGACAAGTATAAAGTTTAAACTTAAGAGGCCCAATAAAAAAATGAAAATTTGAGTAAGAGAGTAAATGATACTGACCAATTAAAAATTAGAATATGTATTAGAGAGTAAATCATAGAGCCCAATTAAAAAAAATTAGAGAGTAAATGTTTGAGGGCCCAATAGAAAAAAACCAAAACAATTTGATTTAGAGTATAAATGATAGGGCCCAATAAAAAAAACATTCTGATTTAGAGAGTAAATGAGAAAGCCCAATCTTTTAGAGAGTAAATTATAGGGCCCAATAAAAAGACCAATCTGATTTAGAGAGTAAATGATAGGGCCCAATGTTTTAGAGAGTAAATGATAGGGCCCAATAAAACCAATTTGATTTAGAGAGTAAAATTGATAGGACCCAATGTTTTAAAGAGTAAATTATAGGACTCAATAAACCCAATTTGATTTAGAGAGTAAATGATAGGGCCCAATAAAAAACACTCTAATTTAGAGAGTAAATGATGGAGCCCAATAAAAAAACACTCTAATTTAGAAAGTAAATGATAGAGCCCAATAACAAAAACACTCTTATTGAGAGAGTGTAAATGATAGGGCAGGGCCCAATAAAACCAATTTTATTTAGAGAGTAAATGAAAACCCAATTTGATTTAGAGAGTAAATAATAGGGCTCAATAAAACCAATTTGATTTAGAGAGTAAATGATAGGGCCCAATAAAAAAAACAATTTGATTTAGAGAGTATATTAATGTGATGCCCAGATTTTGTTTAATGTTTTCTTACTTTCATATTAAGCTGATTTCACAATCATGACCACAGATTTAATTGTTCACAGCTGATTTGTATAATATTATAATTATTACACATTTATTTATGGTAATTGATTTTCACCATATCACAAACAATGACATTATGTTGGGCATGTTTTCCCGTAATTTTATGACATCAAATGCACATATATTTGACATATTTATGACAGAACAAATGGCAAATATTGAAGGTTTTTTTGCAATTCAGTTACAACATGTTCAAAGAAAGTGCATAGAGTTACATAGATTCTTGTGGTCTATTCTTGATATAAGATATACAATTTGTCACTTTAGTGCAATAACTGGTTAACTCTTATTAAATTTAGGACTTACTTGTTACTGCACTAAGATGATGATATGTATATGATTATATATCATTCTATGACTTACCTGTATTGGTACTGTACAATTGGTACTGTACATGCACCATTACAATAGATGGGTTTTCAGATACTATGGCCCCACTTAAAAAGTGATAGGAAAGTCAATACCGACCTTGGTCTGTAAGTTACATACATAACCAGGTCTCTTCCTAAAAGTGACTGATCAATAACAAATAATCAGAAATAGAAATAATCCTTGTTTTTGTAACTTATTGGGGATTTTTCCATGGCCAGTAGATTGGACTTCTTTTATTTTGAGTTCTAAAGGTCAAAGGTCACTGGTACACTTTATTTAAAGTCCTTGTCCAGTCTATAACTTTAGAAGGAATAAGCATTGGTTTAATTAACTTATTAGGGACTTTGCCCATAATTATGGCCAGTAGTTGACCATTAATGATTTTTAGTCAAGGTCATTGCAACCTTGACCACTAAAAGCTTAACCAACCAGCAACCAGAGAAAATTAGGCCAAGGTCACATGAAATATTTACCTAATGAAGAACAAGCTTGTCCTCAATCATAGTATTACAGTTTGTAAAATATAGTGATATTACTTTAATATATATATTTATATATTATTCATATATATATGACATTAGCCTTTATCAATGATGTATAGGTATCTAGTTTATTATAAATGGGTCAAATGGAGCGCCTGCTCTGAGTCAGTAAAACTTGTAAATTGGCGCTACATGACTTTTACAGTAAAAGTATGAGTACCTAATAAACCAACAAAAAAACGATAAAAGATAACAAAAAAATAATATTTGAGAAATGGATTTTTTAAAAATACATGATATATTAAAAGCTTTTGTAAACACTTACGTGACAAGTGTAGTAATTTCAGATAGGTTATAGAATAGATATGTTAATATGTATTATCACTTGTTCTACTATTGATAATTGTTCCAGTCATGCTCACAAACAACTTTGAAAGTGTTAAAGGCACATCATGCCTCAGAAACAAATAAATTTTTACTTCTTAATAAAGGGCAAAAATGAATTTTGTAATGTTTAGATAATGGTTTTAGAGCATGTTATGTGCTTTATAATTTCTTGAAGAAAGTAGCGCTAAATTTAAATGTGAAATAATTTGTCATTACATTTAGCAAAATGTAAACAAAGTAGTATTTTAACTTTCATACAAAATACTAATTCACTAAATAACTACTAAATACCAAAAAATCAAAACCAAAAGGATGGTTCAGGTAATTGGCCAATGAGTAATAATTGGGAAAATATAAAAGTACTTCAAAAATTAAATATTTTGAGAAATAAAAATAAAATCATTCCAGGGGCATAATGGGCCTTTAAATGCATTGACATTTTAAGAAAAGGTCAGTTAAACAGTGATTATTTTCTGTAGCAGTTAGTGTTTTGCAAGTTTGTCTTCCTTTAAAATCCATTCTTTTGCCTTCCTATCTCGGAGCACACTGGAACTGAAACTGTTTAGGCTTAAATCCGCCAGTATAGAGCCAGGCCAGCCTGCAGTCTGGTTTTTAGGGTCCAGCAGCCTTGATACCCTTGATAAAATTGATAATTGACAGTTAAAAATGGACAAGCTGGACAATTACATTCATGAAAATTGAGCAGTTGAAGGTTTTAACTATTTCACTCACATGAATTTATTTGCTCTCTTATATCGCCTTAATTTTGTTGAGTCGGGGTACCTCTCGGCATAGCTGAAAAGCCATTGTTTCTTTAAGAAAGAAACTACACTCATTGCCTAGTACTAGTTGGTTCCTGGAACGGATTCAAGAGTGTTTGAATAAGTTATAGCTTCCAACACAATCAAACTAAAATAAATTAGTATAAACTAATGAGTAACTATTTGAAAACATTAACGGGACACAAAAAATAAGAAGCTTTTAAGAAATAAAAATAAAAGCATTTCTGGGGTATAATGTGCCTTTAAAAGGATTTGTCCAATGCCCAATCTTGAGGTTAAGGAAATGTTTTTAAAATTGCTTACTGATTTAAGGAACAGTGCAGACCATGATAGTACAGAAGTTCAAAACTGGTCTGCATAAATATTGGTCTGCACTGGTTGCAAAGGGTCAGAACAACAGTTGCTGCTGGCAGGCGAAATATTTATTATCATAGCAGTCAGTGTATTTCATCAAGGCAAGAGAAAAGAATGATTTATTTGTATAAGTAAATGTCGGCCAATAAGTTCATACATATTTAAATGCACTCATTAACAAAGCGCCCACACTGAATCTGGTCGTAAACTCATTGTGAAATACTTTACTTACCATACTTACACAAACAAATGCCCCGTTCTGGAAAAAGAATTTGCTTTTTCATTACATTATTAGATTCATACTTATTTTTGAAAAATTTTAAAGACATATTAAAAAGTAAAAAAAATTCAAGTGAACAAAGTCAGAGTTTAATTTACACATTGCAAATTTCATTTTCAGTCCAAATAAATTACTCAATAAATGTCAAAATATGCAAAAAAATCCCTTACTGCATTTCTTACGCAGTAGAAATAATGTGAAAAAATACTGCAAAATCAAGTCATTCATTGCATGTGTAACATGTAAATTATTACTTGAATTGTAAATATTTTTACTTTTCTTAAAATCTTAAATCATTTTTCTTATGGTGGATTTTCTGTTCTGTAAAACGCAGATTTTTCAGTCTCTTTTATTTGAGGCTTGGTTTCTAAGAAGTAAACTTCTTGTGCCTTGCACAGAATTGCATAACCAGTTATCAAAGCCGCGTGTTGGTTTTCCAAAGGAAAAAATTTTATGGCTCAAGCATTAAATATGCAAAATTTGATTAACTTGAAATAGATTTAAGGCCAGAATGACTTACAAATCGTATTGACTGCAAAATTGTCAATATTCGTTGTGCACTAATTTTTGTAGTTTGCCTGGATAGGTCAATCCGTAAATTTAAAATCTACCGAAATTTCATGATTATTTTGCATCATATCATTTACATTTTAAACCTTTTGGAAAAATAAACAGTCCACAAGTTTAATTACCCTTGAGAATGTTCCTTGTGCAGAACCACAAAATTTCATATCCACGAAAGTGAATTCACAATATGTGGTATCTATTGTTCTCTCGATGCATGTACATTTTTTTCTCTTCTCAATAGTATAACTGTAGGATGATAATACATGATTTATGAATGAAAAATATTTTAATTATAATTTATGCGTGAAACAAATGATTACATAATGAGAGATTTGTTTGTGTATGGCAGATCTTAACATCGTAAATGACAACATGTAGGGCTTAGATTTGATATGTGACGGTCTTGAACGGAAAAAAATATTTTCTTATTTTTTTATTTTTTTTCTTTATTTTGCATTGTCATATAACAATAATTTGCATCAGCGTTTGACAAAGTTAGACATAAGAGCATTATTTTATAACGGTATTTTGATTAATTTATTGTTCCTTTAAGCAAGTATCTTTGTAGATTGAAATAAAAGGTCACGGCAGTTTAAACTCGCGCGCTCAATTAGCGGAAATATTTACTCCTTCGCAAACAGATACAGTTAATTAATTCATAGAGAATAATTTGCATTAATTTTTAGCTCGACTTTTCTATGAAAAGGGGAGCTATCCTACTCGCCCCGGCGTTGGCGTCGGCGTTGGCGTCACACCTTGGTTAAGTTTTTCGTACCACCCCACTTTATTTCAGAAGTATTACAAGTATGGCTTTGAAACTTACCATACTTGTTCACCATCATAACCTCCATCTACAGACAAGAGTACATAACTCTGTCAAGGTTTTTGACAGAATTATGGCCCTTTTTTGACTTAGAAAGTGTATTGAGCTTGGTTAAGTTTTTTGTACCACCTCACTTTATTTCAAAACCATTGGAGGTATTGCTTTGAAACTGACCATACTTGTTTACCATCACGACCTTCATCAACAGACAAGAGGACATAACTCTGTCAAGGTTTTTGACAGAATTATGCCCCTTTTTGACTTAGAAAATACATTGAATATGGGTAAAATCCACTTATTGCCTTAACCCTTTGAGATATTGCTTTGAAACTTTTAATGCTATTTCACATCATTACCCCCATCTGTACGCAAGAGAAGGTAACTCTGTCAAGGATTTGTTTTAAAAATTAAGGCCTTTTATCGACTTAGAATCTTGGTTAAGTTTTTAGTACCAGTCCACTTTTTGACTGAACTGTTTGAGATATTAATTTGAAAGTTGGAATACTTGTTTACAATCATGATTCCCAAACATGTCCAGGAGAAGGTAATTCTGTCAAAGATTTTATTTGAATTATGGCCCTTAACTGTCAATGTTTTGTATTATAGGCAAGCACTAAAAAACTTAAAAAATCTAAAAAAATTCATTCCTATCCACTTGTTCACTTTACCATAAATTATGTCATATAAACATTGCTGTAATATTCAAGGGTATCAAACAACTAGTTCACTTTAAAAATACAGAGATTCTTGTATTGCCTTTTACTGCAAAAACTTTTTTTATTGGCAAGCAATAAAAAAGTCGAGCGCGCTGTCTTACGGACAGCTCTTGTTAATTAATTATGCTAAGGTGTGGGTTATGCATTATGATTATAAAGCCTTGTAGAAGTGAAAAAAAATCTCCCAGATAAGTAATGGCTTTCAATTACCAGTGCATGTTTCATCTTATAAGTCACGTTTAGAACCCACGCTTTGTAATATTTTAATAAATTAACTTTAATGAAGAGAGCCAGACATATGATATATAAATTATATAATACATGTAGAGCATGCGTTTTGTTATTTTGCTTTTTTCTGACAGCGAGGGTTACAGGGTTACAATATAAGTGAAGATATTCTGTAACTTTTCTGTTTTCTTTAATCTAGGTGTTGCATCCACGTGTTTTGGGAGTTTTTTTCTTTATATTTGACATAATTTTGTGTACACTTTGTATCAATACCCAACCACGGACTTTGGATTCTTTCATGTGAGAAAGCTTAGATGTAAGCCTGTATTCCATTTTTATGGTCATGAAAGATCAGTGGTTTTACTCATTAGCCTTGACTCATTTGGCTGATGTGCCTGAAATTAAGTGCACATGGTCATTAAAGCACCTGAGGTCTTCCTCAACCAGAAATGCTGAAAAGTTGCCGTAATTGGACTTAATTACAGTGTCTGAGTTAATAAAAAATATAATCAAGCTAGAAAGTTGGTGGTTGTTGTTGTTAGTTCTTCATTTTTGTGGTTATTACACAACAGGTTTATATTTGATTCATTTTTAATGACATAATGATTCTTGTTCAATTGATTTATTATGACAATTATCGTTTTTTCATTAAAACTTTTACTTTTATATTAAAAGGAGGAAGTGGATCTCGAAAATAAAAATGAGTAAGAGGAATATGATATGATAATAATAGTATGATTTCAAACATGATTTTGATAAAAGTGATAAACATAATTGTTGTAATGAAGTAATATCCTAGGATGGCGGTGTAATCAGGATTTTAATGAAAGTGATAGACAACAGTTTAAAAAGTGATTAACATGATTTTTTTTTTTTTAAAGTGATGAACATGATTTTTTCTGGGGAATTGATAAACAGTTCTGTAAAATACTATGATTTATGAAGAAGTGTATTAAGATTTTGATAAAAGTGATTAACAATATTTTAATGTAAAGGATAAACATGACTTTATAAAGTGATAAACATGATTTTTGTGGAAATGAATTATGTTAAAGTGATGAAAAGAGATCAATTTTATGTCATTTAGAGTGTAAATTATTTCAATAGATGTGAAAAACATAATTTCTGTGAAACAGTGATCAACATGATTTTTTTTAATTAAAGTGAAAGAATTATTTCAATGTTAAAGCAGTTATTGAAGGGTATTGAAAGAAATGATAATAATTAAGCTTCAGTAAAAGATAATCATTTTAAATAGAAGTGATAAACATAAGATGATTAAATGTGATAAACACATTTCTATTTATAAATGGATGGCAAGGAGTAACATGGCCTGTCATGTATGATTCATTGAAAACATAATATTCATTAAATGATAAACCCTTGATGATAAACCCTTAAAGGCCCACTATGTCTCAGATATGCTACAATTTTTATTTCTTAATTTTTCTTAAATTTTTAAAAAAAATTATTATTATTTTTTTTTTGTTGTATCTTTTTACAGTTTAAAAAAAATACTTACTTGCCACAAAAATGACATATCTTTTGCTTCTTTCGCTATGCATGTTGGTGATAGGTATTATAGTAGTGAATAAATTATTTTGTATGGAAGTCAAAATACTAGTTTGTTTACATTTTGCTACCTCTATGAGAAATAACTGCACATTCAGCGCTGCATTCTTTTGTTGTTACACATCTAACATGCTCTATAAATCCATTATTAAAACATAATTTAACACATGTTTCACATGTCTAATGAATTTAAAAAAATTGGATTTCTGAGGCATGATGGTTACGTTAGATCTAATTTTAATTTTCAAGCATTTTACATATTTTTATCTGTAAATATCACACTATATTGCAGAATGATTTTTCTTTGCAATACCCAGTCCTTGGAAGAATGATTCTTGCATAGCAGAATGGCGTTTCCATGAGCTTAATACCCATGCCAGAAATTTCATCTGGCACCCCCCATGCCAGATGAGTCACGTGCCATACAACAACATCATTTTAGAGCATTTTTTGAATGAGACCGTGTAAAAATGACGTCATTTTAGAAGGGAACTTATAATGTGCTTAGGATAACGTCATTTCGCTGTTGTTGTTAAAGTTGTAAATTCATATTGTCAGATAATAGTTATGGATGAAATGACATTTATTTCCATGATCAAATATCTTTTTGAGGTAAACCATTTTAAATATAAAATAATTTGGTAAAATATGCAAGAAAAAATATCTGACATATGTTTGCTGCTCAAAGATCGGAATATCCGTGCCTCAGGAACCCGCCCATGGGCGGTATTTTTGTTACTCGGCAAGCCTTGTTGCCCCCCAATTGGCGGGGTTACGTCGGGATGGATATTCTGATCTGAACCGCAACATATGACAGATATTTATAATTACGTTTGAGTACTCTGAAGTACAGAAATCGATCGGGTCATGTTGCCTTCCCTTACTAGTTGATGATATCATATTAAGATCTAAGCAACTGTCAAACAGCATGTTGAAAGTGAAAAGCTCAACATTGAGTTCTATAAAATATGTTACATTATTTTATAGATGAATAAAGATCTACAGCTGTGTTTTAACTAGCTACTTCAATATCAACTTTTGTCATTATTATAAAGTTATAGGACACAATTGGTTTTGAATTATTAATATTTTGTGCAATGGATTATGCAACAGTTCTGTGACATTATTTGTTTTGTTTTTTTATATGTAAAATATGGCTTACACGTTTGACAAGGCAGGTTCAAACTCTGTCAGGGGCAAGCGGTTGTTTCCTTGAGCGAGAAACTTTACATTCATTGCTTAGTACTGGTTGGTTCCAAGAACAGATTCAAGAGTGTTTAAATAAGCTTATAGCTTCCAACACAATTGAACTAAAATAAATATGTATAGACTAAAGAGAATCAAAGTATAAGTTTGTGGTATCTTTAACATTATTGTGTTGTATTTTTCAGATGAGTCTAGACGGTGTGGGCTTCTAACATGCGTCGTTTAGACAATGAACAGTTCAATAATGAAGGTTTAACACCAGAGCATATTGGTGGGCAGACTATCAACCCACTGCAAAGCATGATGGGAGGTCAGGGTCAGGAAGGTCACATGACCAGTTCTGGTATGGAGGCCGCATCAGCTTCGATCTCGATAAATGTGTCGTTATCGATGTCACAGGAGAACTTAAGCTCTCATCAGCAATTGTCAGAGGGTGCGGAGTCGGTGATAAGATCGAGACAAAATTTAGGCAATATGCTGTCAGTTGGAACGAAATTTGTTCCGCAAGCGAAGAGTTTCGAAAGTGCCTTATCAAATGATGGGCAACGCCAAGGGCAGTCGCAAGAAAAATCAAAACAATATTTCGCAAATACTGCGCATAGCTTTGAAAGTACACTCCCGCGTTATCAGAGTTTTGATCAAAGTCTAGATACACAGAGTGAAAGTGTTTTCTTAGAACCTATGATACCGGAAAAATCGGGACTTAGTGCAAATAAATCAAAATATCATTCTGAGTCAGGCAATGTGTTAGAAATACCTATTGGTTTAGATAGACGTAGGCACAGCTTTGGTGGTAATGAGGAAAGATTGGAAGCAAGTGTATTTACGATGAGACATTCTAGTTCTGGAGAGGAACCGAGGCGTGTTTTGAGAAAACAAATTGCAATAGATGTTGAAGAGCCAGTAAAGTTGGACTCTGGGAAATTTTCTCCACGAGCATCCATTACAGCTGAAGAGGAAAAACGTGTTCTGTCGCATTATAACATTGACACCTATTCATCATCTCGGCAGATATCCCAGCATCAACATGTTACAGTCATTAGAACGCCCCCTGGTGGGGTTGTTAGGGGAACTCATTCACCATCAGCTTGGGGTACTGAACGAGATTGTGTCTCTCATGAAAGCGAAATAAATCCAAATTACAGTGACATACAAAATAAACCAAAAATCAACATCATATCAAATGAGTCCACAATCTCACCTAAATTTAAACGATCTCACTACCTAGAACCTAGGGACACTTTACGTGTACAAAGAGGATTTTCTAGCGGGTCAGAAGATTCTCCAGGAACGAGTAGTAGCCGAGAACCCTCGCCTTTTAGGAAAGAAACAGTTCGCGCAGTATCTCCGTACAGCAAAGAAAGATACAAATTGTCGACGCCAACTCCGGTGATAAAAACACAAGTGAAGAAGGAAGCTTCTGAAATTGGCTACGAGTTGACCAAGCAGAGTTCGTCAGGGTCATCTGATGCTGGTTCTAGTTCCGGTCCTACATTCCCAGAGTATTGTGCTAATATAGTAATTACTAGTGAAACTGGCGAAAGCATAAAATGTAAAACTGAAGACGTTGAGATTCCGGAGGGAATGCATCGTAGACATTTGCATCCGGGAAATTTTAAGAAACACTTACACGCTCGTTATTTAAAGAGTTTACGGTCACGCTATTCCTCATCATCCACGGACACTTCACAAGAGTATTTATCTCAAGAAAGATCTGATTCATGTAATCGTTCCTCTAGTGAAGTGTTCGATAGTACAGAGAACGACAGTTTTAACAAGGACGCGCATTTAAGGCCAGCTTATATCATTCGCAATGGAAGTTCCGATAAAAGTGATGACAGTGATGTACAAATGGGTTCAGTGATCAAACCACCTCAACGTGCTCAGTTGCAGTCTCCAAGCACCGAACAGCAACCGCTAGATCTCTCACAAAGTCTGCCAGAGACATATACACAAGGTTTAGGAGAAGCTACAGGCCCAAGTCCTGGGGCAAACCTCGGACATTCCTTGTCAGTAGATGCTCCAAGACAGCATGCCTCTCTCGGTTTGAGCCCTCATGGTCTGGCAGCACGATCGCCTTTAGGTCATCATGCACATAGTGATCCGGATTTGCTCAGCCCATCTATGATACGTGCAAGTTCTCCTTCTGTGTTCCAAAGGTCGCCGCACCTTCAACCGCAATTAGTGCAATCCCCACAGTCACCATTGTGTTCGGTACCAGAAGGTGATCGTATATTTCATTTCAACTTTCCTAGTCCATTTGAAGGGGCCCATATACACTCGGATCCTGAGAATTTCGGCACACCTAGTCCTATGTCACCGGGTCTTCATTTTACATTTCCTCCTCGTGCGGCATTAATGAGTGCAAATTCAGAAGTCAATCGACTAGCAGTATCCCCAAGAGCATTTTATCCAAGCCAAACACTACCAATGCATACACCCCCTCATCGAGGACATTCATTATCATATGGAGATGGTCATTTGAAGGAAGCTCGGAGGACATTCTCAGATTCCGATGCATATTTGTGCCCTGTATGCGGCCAGGTGTTTCCATCTTATGACAATCTTGCAAAACACATGGCAAAACATTTACCGACAGAAACTGTTAGAACTGGAGATAACAATAAGATTCATTACTGTAAAGTTTGTAATAGATCGTTTTCACGTAGTGACATGTTGACCAGACATATGAGACTTCACACTGGTTTGAAGCCTTACGAGTGCACCGATTGCGGACAAGTATTCAGCCGTAGTGATCATTTGAATACCCATAAACGTACTCATACTGGGGAGAAACCATATCGTTGCCCACAATGCCCTTATGCAGCATGTCGACGAGACATGATCACTCGTCACATGCGTACACACACTAAACGATCGGCGAAACGCGGAAAATACCTAAGTGTACCGGAAAGGGAAAGTCATGAAGTACGTAAAAGTAGCGTTAGCAGCACTGATACTACTTCAAGTCAAGAAATGACACGGACGTTTTCTGCGTCGTCTGGTGATAGTTTAGATTTAGATGTAGGTCTAGGTTCATCGACATCAAAACTACGATCAAAGTCATTAGCTAGCATGGATAGTACCGACATGGATTTACAGCATACTAAATCTCAGCTTTGGTCAACAGCGAGTACCGAAAGTGGCGTTTTTGAGGATTCGAGTCAAGGTCATTCAAAAGGTCTTATGTTGACACAGTCAAGGTCTTTTGAAGTGGGTCGAGTGAAAAATCAAACTGTATCACAATCACGTTCTTTTGAAAGCAGATTTGAGGGAAAGAAATTTCTCTCAGCTCAACATTTCCGACAAATGAGAAACATTTCTTCGACAAGTTTCGAGAGTTTTGATTCGCACGACGATATTCTGTCCCGGACAGATTCCATCGCGGAGGATACTATATCGGAACTGGGAGAGGTACAACGGGAAGATGGTACATCACAGTTACCCATAGAACCAGAATCTTTAGAGAAATGTTCACTAGCAGAAAAGACGGGTGATAGCTGATTATAGCAGTCTTAGCAATTTTGTTAAGTTTATAGTTAAATTTTTTCCCTATTGTGTAGAATGTATTTTTGTTGTTTATGTTTTTAAAAAAATTGTTTGGTTAGGAAGATAATTATTAAGACTTTATGAAAAACAAACTTTTCATCCATTGTTTAATATTGATAAAATGCACTGCCAAATCAAAACAAAACAGCTTGATGTGAAGGGAAATAGCCTGTTTTTATTTCAACAATTCAGTATGGCATTCCAATTTTGTTTTTGTATTCAATGTTAGCATGTTGGTTTCTGACTAAGGTCCTTGGCTAAATACATAAAATGTTTCATAGTTTCTCCTTGAAAAATTACATTGACAATATCATAGTTTAGATTATACATGTATAAAAGGGTCATAGTTTTTTTTTTTTTTTTAAGGTAAATATTGAATACTACTCACAATTTCAATCTAGTTTTTACAGAAAAAAAATCTAAAATATGTATATTATATAATTTACTGCCAAGTATTGCTTTTGGTCAATCCAAAATTTTGTTTGTAGTATCTTTAGATGGTTTTGTATCAAGTTACCACAAAGGATTTCTTCATGAATTGTGCAAGGGGTATGCCATAGCCAAACAAGGCAAATAAACAACTTTGATTGCCTAAAAAATGAAATAAAAGAAATCAAATATGTACATAAGACAAGCAGATATATCACGATCTAAATTATCAGTACTTGCCTACTTGGCCATTATGGTTATGTTACTTTGTACCAGATGTTATTTTGTTGTGGTATTTTAATACATGCATTTGGCATTTTAAATTGTAGGGCACCTTTAAATGACCTTATTTGGAATGTTATTTTTGTAGTGGGAGAACACATTTTGTAATGTATATAGCCATGACTTAGATTTAAAATAATGCTCAGAAGCTAGCATGTTTATATTTTAAAGGGACTCCACTGAGGTTTTTTTACATGACTAGACTGGAAATAATATTTCAACATTAATGTTTATTTTGATGTAGGTCCATGTTAATAACTTAAGTCCAAAATTTTAGATCATTCTCTCACTGCATTTTTTCCTGGGTAACAATTCTAATTGTGAAAAATGGCCAAAAATTGAAAAACGTTACGCAACACTTTTCACTCAAATAGCGCTATAAACAGCACAAAAATACAAATTTTAAATTATTCCTGAGTATATTTCTTTTTGACTTGCATAATCTTTCTGTTTTAAGTTACCAAGCTGATCAATGTTAGAAATTCAAAGTCTACACTTTAGGCTTTTGGACCTCAGTGGAGTTCCTTTAAGTATGAAACAATTGAAGGGAAAAAAACAACATAGAAACAAGTTTAGATGTCCTATGTATTTTGAAGATAAGCCATATTGTAAGAATGTCAAAGTTGATATTTTAGTAGATTTAATGTGATACTTTAGGGTCATTACAGTACTTTTGGTAAATGAGAGTTTTAGATCACTGGGTTATAAAGGTGCTGTGTGCAAAACTGTCTATACTTGCAATATAATGAATCAATCCTTTTAGCTGAATTAAAATGACCGTCTTATAATGGAGGAGTTTTAATCCATGATTCTATGAAAAATTGATTTTTTTGAAAAAAGAAAAATTCTGAAATTTTTTGTCATTAAGGTCTTTAACCTTTAACTTGCTGAAAATGAAGAAGCCTTTGCTACAAGCATATAACCAGGCCAGTTAGCGCATCAATGTAGTCTAACCAGTGTGAATCTAATTTTAGCTGACTCGGATCAAATTTTTATTTTGAAATGAAAAAAAATATGGTACATGGACTGTTCCAAAAATAGAATCTGGACAAGTCCATTTAAGAAATTCAGATTGTTAAGTGTGAAGAATATCTAAAATACACATGATAATTAGTAGTGACGAATTTTGGTAATTGGGAAAAATCTAGGAAAACTTTGGGGAAAAGGAATGAATAGGCAGTTTATTATATACATAAAGATAGCAAAATCTGGCGCTTTTTTTAAATATAGTAAGACCAGATATTTTAAGAAAATGTCCAGATTTAGTTTTAAAATTTATTTAGAAAAAAAAACAATGGAAGTGTTGTTTTTGTTTTTTGTTGGAAAGTGTAATTAAATATATTTTCATATTGACATGGTATTTTAACTTTCAATTTTAATTCATGATGAAATGTGTCTTTCAGAGTTTATTGTATTTATTTACACAGTAGATTTTATTTAGCTTTTGTTTGTAGTGGCCAAATTTTACTTAAAAGCATTTAGTGAAAAAAAATTACTCATGTTTTACTAATCCCCCATGTATTTTTTTATATGGATAAAAATCATTTCCATCCCCCCATTTTTGTTTCATTGTTTGAGATATTTGAAAAATCATTTCTGTTCTCATTATTTGTGGGAAATGATACAAGTCAAACTTTTTATTTTATTTTATTATTATTATTTTAATTATATTTCATTTTTTTGTGTATTTGTTTAATTATTCTTAACAAAGGGAGCTAACTTTTGTATATTTGCCACAGAACAGTATATTAACTATTATCTCCCTTGAAATGGTTTAAGCAAATCGTGACAGTTCTGGTTTTTTTCCCCATTTTTTTTTGCAACTCTGTTTTTCTTTAGCAAATTTCTTTGGTTTTTATTAAAAATCACACAGTTAAATAGTTAAGTTGACAGTTTTTCCTTGATAACTGTATGAACCTAGTGACTATTAAGCTATCCATATAAAAATTAAAATATCACCTTAGTGCAGTAACTGGTTACATCCTTATAAAATTTTAATGGAAGTTAATCTTTTACTGCACTGACATGAATATATGTTTGATGGAAAAAAATCGTGACAATTTGTCAATATCTAGAAATATTAACTTACAATTCTTTGTTCAAGTAAAAGGAAATATCTGCCTACCTACCCACAGGTGTATTGTTTTGGTCAAAATAAAATAAAAAAAACATTTACTGGTATTAATGTAGTAATGAGACATAAAAGACGTTGCCTTGATTATTTCAAATAAACATTCTGTTAGTTTTTGTTTTGTGTAGATGTGCCATAAATTTTGATTGTTCTCTTGTAAACTTTTTTTTAGAAAGTGCCCTTCTCATTTCTGTATAGGCAAGACAGTGCTACCTTTATTGTTTTTAAGAACATGAAAGCTTGTGAGTTCTTCATATGTAACCCAACTCAGTTCTGAAGGAATGATAAGATAAAGGGATATTTAACTATATGACTAACCATTAACCCATCAACTTCAAGCCCAATGTCCTTCAGGTTTTTTTTTTAAGTTTTTTTTGTTCAAGAGTAAAGTTTTAGAAAAAAGAATATTACACATGTCTATTCCCTTCAATGAAAAAAAAAAACTTTTACCTTTAGCTTGCAGGCAACAACAGGTCCTACCCTTGTTGCCAGTAGAGACCAAGATCAGTTGTCACATTTTTATGGCTTCATCATGGTCTGCACTAGTTTTATATTCATTAAGTACATTTTTTTTTTGAAATTTTCTTTAATAAAAGGTAAATAGTTTTGTCCAGATTTAGGATGAGACAAGTCCCTTTCAAACATTTAATGTGGTTTGGGTAAAAGAGGACATTCTGTTCAGTTTAAATATTGCTTACTAGAGCTGTATATCATTACAGAAGGTTTTACAATGTAATATTTCACATGAATGAAAACGTTTTGGAATACATAATATAATCTTAATATAAGTTAAGTTTATGCTATGATTTATTTGCTTGTCTATTCCTGGTAACATGTTGTATTAAAAAAAGCATATTTTCATATGGAAGTGATTATAATGTTAAGACTTCTACATCCTGAGCGTATTTCAGTTAGTCTAGTAGATGGACTTTGTGCAGGGGCTATCTTTGTAAGTTTAGTAGATGGACTTTGTGGAGACATTATCTTTGTAAGTCTAATATACTGAGCTTGAAACAGAGGTGACCTTTGAAAGTTTGGTAGATGTACTTTGTACTGATGTGATATCTTATTAGGTCTAGCACTGATACAATGTACAGAAGTTCTTTGTAAGTCTTGATGTACTGTGTACAGAGGTTATCTTTGTAAGTCTAGATATACTATGTACAAAGGTTATCTTTGTAAGTCTAGTATATGTGCTATGTACAGAGGCTATGTACTATTGACAGAGGTTATCTTTGTAAGTCTTGATGTACTATGTACAGAGGTTATTTTTGTAAGTCTAGATGTACAATGTACAGAGGTTATCTTTGTAAGTCTAGTATATGTGCTATGTACAGAGGCTATGTACTACTGACAGAGGCTATCTTTGTTAGTCTTGATGTACTGTGTACAGAGGTTATTTTTAGCTCACCTGTCACAAAGTGACAGGGTGAGCTTTTGTGATCGCTTTTCGTCCGGCGTCCGTCCGTCCATCGTCCGTCCGTCGTCCGTCCGTAAACTTTTGCTTTAAATGACATCTCCTCATAAACCACTGAGCCAATTTCATCCAAAATTCACAGGAATGTTCCTTTGGTGGTCACCTTTAAAAATTGTTCAAAGAATTTAATTCCATGCAGAACTCTGGTTGCCATGGCAACCGAAAGAAAAATCTTTAAATATCTTCTTTTAAACAACCCTAAGAGCTAGAGCTTAGATATTTGGCATGAAACATCTTCTAGTGAGTGTCTACCAAGTTTGTTCAAATAAAAGCCCTGGGGTCAAAATTGGCCCCGCCCCAGGGGGTCATTGATTTCCCTATATGCATATAGTAAAAATTTAAAAAATCTTCTTTTAAAGAACCCAAAGAGCTAGAGCTAAGATATTTGGCATGAAACATCTTCTAGTGAGTGTCTACCAAGTTTGTTCAAATAAAAGCCCTGGGGTCAAAATTGGCCCCGCCCCGGGGGGTCATTGATTTTCCCTATATGCATATAGTAAAAACTTAAAAAATCTTCTTTTAAAGAACCGTAAGAGCTAGAGCTAAGATATTAAGCATGAAACATCTTCTAGTGAATGTCTACCAAGTTTGTTCAAATAAAAGCCCTGGGGTCAAAATTGGCCCCGCCCCAGGGGGTCATTGATTTTCCCTATATGCATATAGTAAAAACTAAAAAATCTTCTTTTAAAGAACCCAAAGAGCTAGAGCTAAGATATTAAGCATGAAACATCTTCTAGTCAGTGTCTACCAAGTTTGTTCAAATTAAAGCCCTGTGGTCAAAATTGGCCCCACCCCGGGGGGTCATTGATTTTCCCTATATGCATATAGTAAAAACTTAAAAAAACTTCTTTTAAAGAACCATAAGAGCTAGAGCTTAGGTATTTGGCATGAAACATCTTCTAGAGAATGTCTACCAAGTTTGTTCAAATAAAAGCCCTGGGGTCAAAATTGACCCCGCCCCAGGGGGTCATCCAGGGGGTCATAGATTTTCCCTATATGCATATAGTAAAAACTTAAAAAATCTTCTTTTAAAGAACCCAAAGAGCTAGAGCTAAGATATTTAGCATGAAACATCTTCTAATGAGTGTCTACCAAGTTTGTTCAAATAAAAGCCCTGGGGTCAAAATTGGCCCCGCCCCAGGGGGTCATTGATTTTCCCTATATGCATATAGTAAAAACTTAAAAAATCTTCTTTTAAAGAACTCAAAGAGCTAGAGCTAAGATATTTAGCATGAAACATGTTCTAATGGGTGTCTACCAAGTATGTTCAAATAAAAGCCTTGGGGTCAAAACAGGCCCCGCCCGGGGGGGGGGGGTCATTGATTTTCCTTATATGTGTATAGCAAAAACTTAAAAATCTTCTTTGAAAAAACCCAAATAGCTAGAGTTTAGATATTAAGCATGAAACATCTTTAAGTAAATATCTACAAAGTTTGTTCAAATAAAAGCCCTGGGGTCAAAACTGGCCCTGCCCCAGGGGTGTCATTGTTTTTAACTATATGTGTATAGTAAAAACTTTTAAAATCTACTTTTATAAAACCCAATGAGCTAGAACTTAGATGTTTAGCATGAAACATCTTCTTATGGGTGTCTTCCAAGTCTGTTCAAATAAACAAATAATAGCCCTTGGGTAAAAATTGGCCCGGGGGTGTGGAGGGCCTATATACAGGTGAGCGACCTCAGGGCCATCATGGCCCTCTTGTTGTAAGTCTAGATGTACTATGTACAGAGGTTATCTTTGTAAGTCTAGATGTACTCTGTACAGAGGCTATGTACTATTGACTGAGGTTATTTGTTAGTCTTGTAGATACACTAGTCTAGTACATGTGATATGTACAGAGGTTATGAACTTTGTACAGAGCTTATCTTTTGTATGTCTGGTAGCTGTATAATATACAGGGGTTATCTTTGCTTCTTTTAGATATCTACATCTGGAGGATATCATGAAATTCTAGTAGTTTAACTTGCTACAGTGGGTATCTTGTTAATTTAAGTGCTTCTTAACATCTACTTTACACAGAAGAGGGTATCTTGTTAATTTTTAGTACATCTGTACATCTACATCACTCAAAGGAGATTATCTTGTTAATTTAAGTACATGGTAACATCTACATCACTAAGAGGAAGGTATCTTGTCAGAGATTTACATATGGAGGGGGTATTAAATGAAGTCCAAAAGGTCAGTTTTAATCGTAGGGTGTCTCGTAAAGTCTAGAAAACATGTACATACAGAAGGATTAACTATCACTATTGCTTAAATAGTTTTGAGTTTATAGCAGTGTTAATTTAAAATCACTAGTAGACATTTATGAAATTGGTGTTGTACAACATGTGTTTTTATTATCCCGGTAAATTCTCGCCCAATCAACGACATTGTTATATCATTAATGTTGTCTTGTTTACAAAAGTGACAGTATTATTGTTTTTATGATAGCACTATTGAGTAGGCTTTTTTGTTAGCAAATATGAATTTTGTAATTTAGCAAATATTAAATTTTGTGATGAGAAAATATATGAATTTTGTAATGACGCATTTTTTTAAAAAATTTTGTTGCCTCTTAGAATGTGAGACTTCTTGTGTTGGCTTCCAGTTAACACAAGTCTTATATTTGAGGTGATTGTCTATGAACTTTGTCGTTTTTTTAGCAAATAATTGTTTCTTAATAATTGTTTCTTGATTCAGATTTGTTTTATGACTATATATGTTGTTAGTGGATCTGGAGTCAAGATTTTGTAAACTTGTGCTAAAAATGAGAGAGATTTGAACAATGAAGAATATTTTTCTTGTATACTTCAATACTATATAGAATTGTTAATCTGTATCAAAATTGCTAAAGGCTTAGAAGAACACTTTTTGCAATTTCTGTGACCTTTGAACCCATGGTTTGATAAAGATTGTTATAAAATCATGAAAACTTGTTTGTATAAATTGAACAGATTATACAAGAAGACATTGTGTACTTCGATAAAGTTAATGTAGAAATGTTTCTGGCATAGATTTTTAAAAGTTCCAACATAAGATTTGGAGTACTATGGGATGTTTTTTATTCAAGTTTGATATTTTCTACAGAGCTGCTAAAGCAACATTCCATGTGTATAAAGCCTGGGTTTGTTCCTGGCTGCTGAAATAATAGGGAAGGGGGAGCAGAGCTGGGGGTGGGGGCAAGTGTTTTTCAATGTAATTCTTAAGTTTATAGCACATACAGAAAGCAAATTTAACAGAATTTATCCCTTTCACTCTTTATAATCCCAGGTTTAACTGAATATCTTTAAAACTCTTTGTTTTGATAATGAACACGTAACTTTTTTAAAAAAAATAAAAATTTAAAAAACGTTTTCCAAAATTAAATTTCAAAAAGGAAAAAAATGGGTTGATGTCAAGGGGTTTAAAAGGGCATTCTTTCCCTTAAATATTGTTGTAGAAAAAGTGTTTAAAGGGTGTTCCCCGTAAATTAAATTAAAAATTCCAAAAAGAAAGGAAAAAATTATCCCCCCCCCATTTGTTGGGAAACTCCCCCCCTTTTAAATGTAAAATTTTAATAAAAGTAAAAAAAAACCCCCCCCATTAAAAAATTTTTTAAAGAAACCCGAAAACAAAACAAATTTTCTAACAAGTCCCAGGAAAAGGCCCAATGCAAAATAAAATTGTTGCTTATGAAAATGTTCTTGACATTGTGACCCCAAAATACAAATAAAAAACATGTGTACTGTTTAACAAATAAGTTTATAACTGCTTTGACAGAATGGATGGTATTATTAAACTCTCACAAGTTTTCAATCAAACAAATCCAAGCGGGGATATTAAATTTATGCCATCGATATACTGGGTCAATTCAGCTTAGGTGGTCATACAGTTTGATCAAGCTGTGTTCCTAAGGCTGCACCATTTTAGAAGTTTCTTACTGAATTCCCATTAAGGTCTAATGGAATGCTCCAGTAAAGTCAAAGAAGGACATTTAAGTCCATTTATTTAAAATATTTTAAATTGGGCAAAGATGAATGTATAATAAGTTGTTAAGGTAATAATAGTTTCTTTATTAGCATTTCTAAGTCTAACAGTATTGCTTATCTCAATAGGGAGTGCATTAGATTTGTAAGCTAGAGGTCGCTGGTTCGACTTTCGGTCTGGGCGAAATTTTACGCATCAATTGATCATTTTCTCTCACCTCTGATTCAGAAGTCGTATGGGATTATAGTAGTAATTGGTCACTTTTGGAGAAATTGGTAAATACTGATTTGTTATCCTGGAAAGCCACGAGATATGATCAAAAATATGTTGAAATTGTCATAAAATGGAGACAAATTAATAAACATAAAAACAAAACTAATTTGGATTTAACTATTCAAATTATGATGTTTCGTATTTGACTTATTTTTTCTGACTGCGTAAATGTGGAAACTGAAGGAAATTGTTGCATATCTAGTGACACAAATGTAATTAATGAAAAATAGATAAATGAAGATATAGTTTATGATGATAATAATAATAATGTTCTTGTTGTTGTTCAAGATGTTTTAAAATGATAACAAGGTTTTATATACAACAGCTGTATTGTATTGTTAGACAAACAAATGTTTTAGTATTAATTGTGACATGTTGATGTTTTCCCATTTTGTAACATGTTGATTTTCCCTACTCGGTCTAAATTCATCCAATTAATAATGCAATGTTGATTTTTAAGAACTTTAGGAGAATATGACCAGTGATATGTCAGTGTGTCATTGAACCAAACCAAACAAACAAACAAGCGATTTTTGTAAGGCAAAAAAGTATAAAAGTTTAAGGATGTATAGAAGTTTAGTTAAGATGGTGACATTGTTTAACATTCCATTTTATATTTGTGTATCTAAGATGGTCTCGGAAGTGCTGTTATTAAAGAAATTCTAAGTTAGGGTTATAATAAGTCTTTGCTTAGAAAACAGATGCAATAAGTTAGAACATGTTCAGGCGTAAATTTCTTCATTGTTGTTTGATTAAAACAGATTTTTTTAAGTATCAAATGCTTACTATTTTAATAAGTCACAATTTGAATAATTGTTGCCTGACTGTGAAAATAGTTTTTTAATAGAGAACAGTGCTAAAGTTTAAGAAGTGCTCTGGGCCCAAATTTTGTAATTTTATTTCTTTATTATTTGTATATTGTGGCCATCTAGTTATTGATAATATATGATATATATATTTGTATTTTGTCGCTAGAAAGATGGGAATACAGTTTTAAGGTAAACTTGATTAAAAGCTGAAAATTCAAATGTTTTGTGTTTTAAAATAGTAAAAACTACATGCCTGCTTTTATTGAAACAATTTTTTAGGCTTTCAGTAAGTTATGTACTATCGTTATTTTTATCTCCACTTTTGGAATAAGAAAGTGGAAGTATTGTCAAAACCCTCTCGTTGGTATTGGTTAACATTTTGGTTTAGGTTCATTTTCGTAGAAACTATTTTTTCAAAGGAAATTTGATAATGGATATGTATTGGTGTAATCTTTCTTATCAGTTGTGTGTGAAATTGAGCCACACTTTAAAATATAAAATCAGGTGACATTTTTACTTTTAACGGACGTTTTTTGCCTCATTATCAAAATATTAGACAAAACTTCTTCATACTATGGACCTAAGATTTGTTTGACATCAAAGCATTGGCAATATTCGTCTTTAAAACTGTATGCCCATCTTTTCTAGCAGTTTTTATTTTTGTTGTTTTGTTTTTGTTTTATAATTGTGAGTAACTCACAGCCTGTCTTTGTTAAGGTATTAAATTGTTGATTTTGATCATTTTTATATATAATTACTTGTTCAGACTAGATGAGGTTATAAAACTTTTTTCTGAGTTATTTCTCAAATCTCACGATTTTTATAGGTCAGTGCACGTTGTGTGGTCGTTTCTATCCAATCAAATACCTGAGATCTGAGTTTGATTTCACAGAATTTCTTTACAATCTTGAACCCAGTTTTCAATTTTATGGAAATGTAAATTTAACATTTTAGTAGGGTTTTTTTTATCTATTTTTCACTTTTATCACATTTTTGTTTGTTTTGATAAATTCAAGTCAATCTTTTTTGTACTTACAGTACAGAATCATACCGGTAAGTTACAGTTACTTTTAAGGAAGGGTAGTATACCCTCTCTTTCTTTGCTATCAGCAAGGTCAATGTAAAAATGCCAAAGTTCCACTGCTAGTGGTAAAAAGCACAGGTCTCTTTGAGGTCATCACATTTAAACTAATTTAATGTTCACATTAACTAATAATTAATGATATCAGCCGATGCTTGATTGATTAATATTGGATTTTAGGTTTTGGAAATTACAAAAGTTAAGAATTCAAAATGCTTAATAACAATATAAATAAGTATATGGTACATTGTTTCATTTTGGACGCTGCTTTTCTGTTTTTTCTTGCTTGCTTTTAAATTTTATCTTTTGAGATGTTTGTTATTTTTTAAGAAGTTTTTTTTTTAAAAATTATTTATAATCAGCCAAACAACTAGTTTTTTTCTCAGGTAAATGCATTCACAGCTTACAGGTTATGCCCCTTTTTTACCAAAGGTGCAGAGCTTATTCATCTCTCAGAAACTTGTTGATTATAATCTGAAGCCATAATCAAGGATCAGTGAAATTCTAGATGGCGATCTTGTCCAAATTATTCAATTTCACTATCCAGAATGTTACGAATTAAATTTAAAAATTTTGAACAAGGGCTTTGACAAACGCTTTTTAATTGACACATTGCTTTGATTTTTTCCGTTTGTTCTGTTTTGATTTGTATCAAATTACCTGTTAAAAGAGAATCTGAATCTGAAAACACAAAAATTCTGTTTAGAATATAGTTTTACCTCAAATTAAAAATATGGCATTTTTCACTATGAATATTCTTAGTTATATTCTTATTGTCAACATTTCTTTAAATATTTTTTCCCGTATTTGAGAGTTTTTTAAACTGTTTAAAGTAGTTCTTATAAAACATACAGTATACTTTTGGTGTTTTCTGTTTTTAGATTGCAATATATTAACATGAAATGATTGTTTATATTTTTAAAAGTGTATATCATCGTTTTAAGAGGGTTTTTTGACCGGTTCTGTACTTAAAGAAATTGTATTCAAAAAAAATATTGGAAACACAGTTTGTAAAAAAAATGATCATCATTCATTATTTATATCATGTTATTTTTAAAAAATCCATACATTCATTGATTGTTTCTTTTTTTTTAATATTTTACAAAACATATTGTTATTTAGTCACTTTACTTTTTTACGATTACAATGTGTGCCTACAGAAATTGATATACCCTATGAATATCACATATTTAAATACTGGCTGCTGCCTCACAGATTAATTTCATTACATGAAATTACAGAAACTTAAATGTTTTTCTTTCCCCCTAATTCACTCAAAACTGCAGAAGTATTGTAGTGTTCGATATACAAAATTTTAGCATTCTTAGATCATTTAAAATTACATAAAATGTACTATTTTTCATGGACCATGTTAAAATTAAAGTAACGTAATTCAGTGTATTCAGAAACCATGCAAATTTCAAAAAAAAATACTTTCTCTGTTTTCACCGAAACTGTAAAAAAAACTTTTACAAAAACTAAATTATATGTTTATAGAGATAATGCAAAATTACAAACAATAATAATTTCTGATTCTATGGAGTATGTAAATGGACAGAAATAGAATGAAATGTTCTAAGAATGTATGTGAAATGACATAAACAAAAGTAACTTTTTTCATACGGCTTATTAAAATTACAGAAACGGAAAAAATGTTACTAATCGTACCATTTACAGAAACAATATTTACTGTTTTTATCAACAAAGCTAAAAAAAATATATTGAAACTGAAAAAAGGTTGAAACATATAATGATAGTTTAAAGAAACAGATTGTTTAGAATTACAAAAAAACAGAATATTACATTTTATGTTTTTACAGGCCATTTTTAATTACAGGGTTTCTATGGATCATTTACAAATACAGTTTTTTACTGATCAAATGAAATTACAGAGGCAATATTGAATATTTTGTTTGAATGAATCAAAATTGCTCTTGCAAATCATCTGAAATTAAAAAAAAAACTGATTTTCATGTGTTTTCAAAGACAAAGAACGTCAACTTTTTTTCATGTGTTTTCAAAGACAAAGAAAGTTAACCTTTTTTCATATGTTTCAAAGTAAGTTAACTCTTTTTCATTTGTTTTCAAAGTAAGTTAACTATTTTTCACGTGTTTTCAAAGACAAAAAAGTTGTCTCTTTTTTTAATGTGTTTTCAAAGACAAAGAAAGTAAACTCTTCCATATGTTTTCAAAGTAAGTTGACTCTTTTTCATGCGCTTTCAAAGACAAAGTAAGTTATCTCTTTTTTCATGTGTTTTCAAAGACAAAGTCTTATGTGTCTTAAATAAGCACGTTGTTGTTTTTAATTAATTAACAAAATGCCTGTTTGCGACAGCAGGATACTCTGGTACCACCAGTGCAGACCAAAATCAGGTCCACACATCATTGACTGCTCTGTTCGTTATTCAGTCAATAAATATTCGCTATTCAGTCAATAAATATCTGTTTGTAATTCAGTCAGAAAAGATCTTTTTTACCCCCAAAAATGACTAATGTTTTAGTCCAGATTGAAAGACAGACAAGTCCATTTAAGATATTTAGGAGTCTAAAATTTAGCTTTATTATTTTTTTTCTGAATCTGTGAGGAAGCAGCTGACCCCATTGATCTATGCCAATTTATTTACCCTAACTGAACACACAAAAAAGGATGGCAAAATATTTACCCTTAAAAGTTTGTTTGTGTTTTGTTTTCTTTTTTTATCTAAGCAATTTACGAACATACATTTAATGTGTAAAGAAAGTCTGCTTTAAAATTATATTTGTCACAGAATTGATAGCATATATAAATACATATCTGGCTGTTATTTTTCTTTCTATGTCTCTCTCTCGGGTTTGCAAAACATTTACATAAGAAAATATTTTGAATATTTTGTAACATATAAAATATTACAACATTGTTAAACATCGTGTAAACTTAAGAAAAGAAATTCAGTGAATCTAAGCTAAATCTGATCAGCAGCACTCCCTCGTGCAATCGAAACATGTCTCATTAAAAGTGTGTTATAATAAGCTGTTTTTATACAACATCATAAAAAATGCAATGGAACATTTTTTATACAACATCATAAAAAATGCAATGGAACATTTCTTTTACAAAAAAATAAGTGTTCTCATAAAAGATATTTTAATCATATTATTTTTCTATAACTATATATCCCTTAATCACACTTAATTTGTGACATATATAGATTATTCAAAAGGTTTATTGGTGAAATTTTTACTATCTTAATTCAGTTGTAGACAATAAGCACTAAATAAGATGCACTTACGTTTGTTTAGTTTTCGCTCTATTTTGCCATCCTTTTATACTGCTTGTCACATGGTCATATCTACTTGATCTTGTGGCATAATGCCAAGGTACAGTCACATGATCTCCGGTCACGTGATTTTCTCAATAAATAATTGTGATTATATTGTTGTTATGGTAACCTCAGTGAAGTCAAATGAATAACTTGAAAAAATAAAATTGAAATAATTTGAATATTGTGTGCTTGTTTTTATTAGCTGGGTCTGACACTTCAGCCTACTACGAAACTCTAGCCAAATTTGATACTTCAGTCATCCCTGACACTTACGGCTACTCTCACCCTGCAATTTTAGCCATATCAGACTCTAGCCAATTCCGAACTTTGGCCTTTTCTGATTGTAACCTATTTTGACATTTCAGTGTACTCCGAACGGTCTGATACTTCGGCCAACTCCAAAACTAGCAATCTCTGATTAAAGTCTACTCTGAACGGCCAGATACTTTAGCCTACTCTGACACTTCAGCCCTCTCGGGAATTTAGACTTCTCTATAGCCTTACAGCCTTGGTACTGTTAGGCTCTCATAACTTCAACACTAGGATCACCTGGCAATCATTTTGGCATCCATCCTTTCATATGTTCCTTGATAGGACATTTTCACTAATTCTCTGTTGATGAAACTCGGCAGCTTTACTCCTTATAGAAGAAGATTGAACAACGTATCATATGCCCTAATTTTGTTCCCAGGACAATAAAAGAATTAGTTCAAGAACGTTAATGCCAAGAGCTTGGATTTCTAGACCTTGAAATTCCGATTAAAGCCTGTTGTCAACTAAGATTGTTTCTGGAGTAACCTGTTATCCTACCTTGGCACAACATGCGCCCACTGCTTATTGTCGTGCATCATCGTCAATTTCTGAAAAGAAAAGCCCTGAAAGGTAACGATATTAGAGGAATGCTCCTTTGGTGGTCCCTATCAAAATTATTCAAATGGTTCTGGTTAGTTTTACATGTAGGTTACATTGCAGATAAAAAGGTTATGTGTTAAAGCAAAATGAAGCAAGAAAATACACAAAGCATACAAGAGACATATTTTACACATGAAATTGAAAGAAACATTATATAAGAAATTATTTCGAAGACTGGGACAGCTTTCGTTCGTTTGGCTTAACATACTCTCTATTAACAAAATATTTGTACTTGATTTTAGTCTCCTTGATGAATTAAATGAAGACGTGAAATTGATTAAATATCACTTTTCGTACCATTTATGAGAATGTCTCCCAAAGACTCTTGTGCAGGTATGAAAATAAAACCAACAGTTCTTGATTCGTGTGGTTGCATTTCTCTTTAAGTTGTATTGTAGTATACATATATAAAATTTCACTTTCTGAATTGTGTTGTTAGATAAAACTTAGCCCCAAATTAGCAACACACCATGAAGTACAAATATTCATCCTATATATATATATATATATATATATATATATATATATATATATATATATATATACTATCAATGAACAATCTAAATACTATACTACTTAGAGAATGAATATTCCAGAATGAACATTAACAGAACTTTCTTGAAAAAATGAATGAACATGAACAATTATGTAAACATCAAATAAATAAAATTATTAAAAATGATAGTGGAATGAGTAGGTATCGAACCCACGACATCGCGCTTTACATACTGAGCTATTCAGGAAAATAGATACTTTTAACACACTTTTTATATATTTAAAATAAAGTCTATATACATAACAGTATCTGCTGTGTTGATGCGACGTAAACAAACAAAAATAAAAATGATAAATAAATAAAATCGAAAAGATAGGAATAGCGCGTACATCTGGCCAATGAAACAGCTTGTTTAACCGACACATCATTATTCAGTTAATTTACTTTAATTGAGATATGAGGAGCAAATAATATGTAAAGAGGAGAAAATGTTATAAAAACAAGTTAGCTGTGTATAATGAATTTATAGAATGAATGTAAAATCGAAAAGAGTTTTGACACGCTAACGTTTAAGTGCAATTAATGGAAATTTCAAAAGCATACGTCTTTCTCTTCACTATAGCATTAATTTTAATAGTTATAACTTGTTTGCTTACAAAACTTGGTGCTCGTCATGGGACATTTCTCAATTATAATTCAAAAACGAAAAATCAAAGTGTTGGAATATTGGAAAATAAAAAAGGGGCGGAAAAGGGCAATACAACTGAAGAAGAGAAAAATGGAACGTGCGAGGTATGATTTTTTTTCTAAATATAGTTCATAATATATACTAGTGTTTAAATATTAACATTTAATATGAATATTAAGTACAGATGTTTATATCTAACTTTTACACGTACCAATACCCCGATTGATACACAAAATTATTATTTTAAATCCTATTCTCAAAGTTTCATGTGAGTTTAGTTTTGGTACCTTATTAAAATCTTAGATTTAAAACATTACACTTCTTCTTCTTCTCTTCCCGCTCCGGAGAGCATCGGATGTGTAGCCTCGATCCTCGGGCGATATAAAATTTATCCATAAAAATTGATCCCTGAAATTGGTCTTACTGGTCTTTATGTCTCTTAGAAATCACATGAGATAAAACCACAAAAGGTAAATCTACCATGTACAAAATAACACCAAAATGACTAGGAATATGTGCCGTATATTCCTACAAAATTAGACCACAATTATAAGTCTTTGAACTACACACTAAATGGACAGTATGGTCTGCCCGACGCACGTCGGAGTGAAATTTCGTAAAATCGTTCATATTGTGATAACCATTGATCGAATAAGCATCGTGTGAAGCAGTTGACTTTCTATTTCCCTATTCTAAAATTCTTAGAACCATTTGTACAAAATAGATCACAGCCACTATACCACGTGTCTTTTTATGATCAGTGTTGGTCATTAAAGTTAAAAGTAATGTGATAATATCAAGACGTTTCTCCATGAAACTAGTTTACACCTTAATGTGTATTGATGGTATAGCTAACTTGGGCGCGTCGTATAGGATAGGAAATGCCTTTTTCGGTATCTTTTGGGTTTTATTGGGTCAATCGATAAACAAATAATGATGTTTTTTTTTGTAAATAAATGATAATTTCTCAAATCTGTGACTATGATTTTCATGATGCTCTGTTACTGTAAGATAAAAAAAGAAAGAAAAAAAGATCGTGTCCGTGTTAGCTATGTTCTTTTTTATAAACTGGTGACCAGATTTACGAGTTCAGAAAAACAAAGAAATACTCGAGCAAAAAACGGGTTTTTTATTTTTATATTTCTATTTCCAGGGGTTTACAAATAAATCCATGATTTATTACATTCCATGACAATGTTTTAAAGATATAAAAATATCTGATTACATGTTTGTTCATTTTACATAACACATGTCATGCAGCAAGCATAAAAAGTCTTCACAGAAGTTAGTATGCAGTCGTACCTATATTACATGCGGATGTATGTAATATTTTTCTTGTTAACTTTGTCTTTTGACGTCTTATACTGTGATATGCAGGCTTCATAATCTCTGATCCCCCTTTCAAAATTTCCATTTTGTTTTAGTTCCGCCCATTGTTTTCACGTTTAGGGCACATGCTCTCTATTACTTGGGGACCATACGCCCCTTTTTAATGGGAATGGCACGGACGTGTCACATTGAAGGTTCCATTATAGTTACCTATGAAACATATCTCCGGATGTTTCAAGATTCAAAATTTTTGCTATATCATATTAAGATGTTGAATTCTGTTTAAGCCGGTACTAGGGGGCTAATTTTTTATATACACACAAAACAAGAAAAACACTATTCCTTTGTAGCATGGACTTTGTGTTAGTCGATTTTCAAGATCACTTTTCTAAATGACGGACTTTTGCCGTATGTAATTTGGATTTGTGGTAACTAGCAATTATGTTACTTATATTTGTGTTTTTAGAACAAATTCCTTTTATTTTTTCAGTTTTGTTTTAAACGTGTTCCAAATCTCATTGTACAGTATGGCACACCTCGTACAGCGACAACTTTACAATTTCATTTATTGTGTTTAATGATGGCTTTTCTACATGAGGATGAGAAGAATTCTGTTGGTTGTTATTTTAATAAGTTTGAAACAAACAATAAGTATAGAGTTATAAAACGACACAGCATACCCGATAAAGCGTTGTCTTTCATACCCGCTGGTTCTTGGGTTTTTATGACTTCCAAAGGTCCATTGACAAAGCCAAAACAAGACCAAGTGAGAAGATTGAAACAAAAGCGAATAGCTTTTCCATATATTGCAGATGTGTTAATCTTGTCTCAAAAAGGAGTCATTTTATCGCATATGAATATCAAAAATTCTTTGGTTTATCAAATCAAAATATGACACATGTCGTGGAATATTTGCGATACTGGGATATTCTTCGGGTTTGTTGTGGAATGCAAATGTCAGCGGATTGGCGCAATCATCTAGCACGTAAGAAAAATTACAGGAATCACCACGACCCTCACAGTCTATCATACCCTGCTTGTGAAATGTATAATATAAGTACTGTTGAAGTCCTGCTTCTTAAAACACATGCATACAAGACATTTTCCAGTCATTCTTCATTGAAGAACTTTCTTGGAAAACCGTCACTAGTTGACGGGATTTTGGATGGAAGTTATTGCAATCGCTGCAATGCCAATATTTCAAAATTTAAATTGTCTTTTAATAAAAGATGCGTATAATGTTTTGCGTTTCAAAACGGCATAGGTATCGTAACAATGATGGTTAACCGCGAGATTGTGAACCCATGAACAAGAGGAAATTAACACAATGCTTTAAACAACTCTTGAGTGGAAAGCAACTTGTCGTATGCATGCTTTTATTTATCTGAAATGCATTGTCACTGGATTTTAAGAAGTTTATTCGGCTGTAAAGCAGACGAGTCTTTTAGAACTATGAATAAGACGCATGATTTACGTCGGAATAACTCGATCAACCTTGCGAGTCGTCAGTAAAACAAAAGTATATAAAACATTCACATTCATTAGCACTACACTCCTGGGTCAATTTAAGATTTCTTGCTTTGTTGCGAAACATTTTTATTACATTTTTCTCAAATGGAAAGACAATATTGTTTTATTTGGGAGATGACATTTTGCAAACGCTGGAAGTTTGTTAAATATATTTTTATTCATAAGGTGTTTTGTTTTGTTTCGTTTTTTCAAACGAGTTCTGAAAAATGTTGAAGGTGAATTTTTGGGGAAAATCTGTGATGGTTTTAAATTCAAAAATTCACCATGACCATTATTAAATGTTGAATTCTGCTTTCGCCGGTGCTTATCAGAAAAGTATTTTCAGGACATAATAAAATATTCCACATGAATGTAAACTTTTTTGGAATACATAAAGTATAATCTAAATGTAAGTTAATTGTATGCTATGATTTATTTGCTTGTCTTTTCCTGGTAACTTGTTGTATGAAAAAATAGCAAATTTGCATATGAAAGCGATTACATGTATATTGTTACGTCTTCTACATGGGTATTTCAGTAAGTCTAGTAGATGGACTTTGTGCAGAGTTTATCTTTGTTAGTCTAGTTACTGAGCTTGATACAGAAGTGACCTTTGAAAGTTGGGTAGATGTAGATGTACTTTGTACTGATGTGATATCTTTTTAGGTCTAGCACTGATACAATGTACAGAAGTTCTTTGTAAGTCTAGTAGATGTTACCTTTGTAAGTCTAGATGTGCTATGTTCAGAGGTTATCTTTGTAAGTTTAGATGTACTATGTACAGAGGTTATGTTTGTAATTTTAGATGTTATTCAATGACACGTGATTAAGTAATGAAAATTAATGGAAACTGTCAGTGAATTCGGATAGTCGCTGAATCGGATAAGAGTAAACAACAATTGACAAATGATGGTACGAATATCTAATCATGTCTCGAAGATGTTTGTTATTTCAAGTAGTTTTTTTTTCATTTTTATTTATAATCAGCCAAACAACTAGTTTTTTTCTCAGGTATTTTTTTTCTCAGGTATTTTTTTTTATTTTATTTTTTTGATATTTGACAAAACATATTGTTATTTAGTCACTTTACTTTTTTACGATTACAATGTGTGCCTACTGAAATAGACACACCCTATGAATATCAAGTATTTAAATACTAGCTGCTCCCTCACAGATTACATAATTTACAGAAATTTAATTGTTTTTCTTTCCTCCTAATTCACTCAACACTGCAGAAGTATTGTAGTGGTATCACTACAAAATTTGAGCATTCATTCTCAGATCATTTAAAATTACATAAAATAAACTATTTTTCATGGACCATGTTAAAATTGCAGAAAATTTGCTATTTTTCATTGACCTTGTTAAAATTTTAGAAACAGAATTCAGTATGCTAAGAGAACATGCAAATTTTCAAGAACTACTTTGACTGTTTTCACCAAAATGTAAAAGTTACAGAAACTAAATTATATGTTTATACAGATAATTCAAAATTTAAAAAAAAACAAACAATTACTTCCGATTCTATAAATCATGTAAATGGATAGAAATAGAACGAAATGTTCTAAGAAATTATGTGAAATAACAGAAACAAAATTTACTATCTTCATGGACCATGTTAAAATCTAAGACACAATAAAATGTTCCAACTTATAGGCATAATAACAATATTTTCTGTTTTCATCGACTTTAAAAAAATTGATACAGAAAAACATTTGTTGAAACATATGATGAAAATTACAGAAAAAGTAAGATCATTTAAAGTAGACCATCAATAATTACTGAAAGAGTTTTTACAGGTTTTTATGGATCATTTGAAATTACAGAAACATGATGATTTTTTCTGATCAAACTAAATTACAAAGGCAATATTGAATATTTTGTTTTATAAAATGAAATCGAATGAATTGAAATTGCTTTTGCAAATCTCCTGAAATTAAAAAAAAAGAAACTTTTGAATTTCATAGTTACATATAATAGTGAATTATCATGGTAGTTCACATTTTGTTCACAAATGCTCTTTTTTTCTCCTTGATTTTATTTTGTCCTAATTTGAAAATTTACCAGTATTGTTTAACATAAAATGTTATATTACGATAACTACTGATGGTTTAGTGGTAAAATACAAGTTAAGTTTCTTAGGTTCAGCGGTGAATTACCAGTAAAAATCATATATCAGTTGACTGATTTTCATGTGTTTTCAAAGTTAAGTCTTTTTCCATATGTTTTCAAAGACAAAACTCTTTTTCATGTTTTTCAAAGACAAAGTAAGTTCACTCTTTTTCGTGTGCTTTCAATGACAATTAAGTTATCTCTTTTTCATGTGTTTTCAAAGACAAAGTAGATTAACTCTTTTTCATGTGTTTACAAAGACAAAGTAAGTTATCTCTTTTTCATGTGTTTTCAAAGACAAAGTAAATTAACTCTTTTTCATGTGTTTACAAAGACAAAGTAAGTTGACTCTTTTTCATGTGTTTTCAAAGACAAAGTTTATGTGTTTTAAGCATGTTAATTAACAAATAGCCTTCTTGCGACAGCAGGATACTCTGGTACGACCAGTGCAGACCAAGATTAGGTCCACACATCTGTGCCATCTGATCATTGTCTGCCCTCCTAGCTATTTAGTCAGTAAATATTTTGAAATTTTACACCCAAAATGATGAATTGAAAGATAGACAAGTTCATTTAAGATGTTAAGCTTTCTTTATATTAAGCTTTATTGTTTTCTTTTCTGAATTTGTGAGGAAGCAGCTGACCCCATTGCTCTATGCCAATTTATTTACCCTAACTGAACACACACAATGGCAAAATATTAACTCTAAAAAGTTTGTATGCTTTTTTTTGTTTCTATTTTCTATCTAAGCAACTTATGAAACATACATTTTATGTTTTTTTATATGTACAGAAAGTCTGCTTTAAGATTATATTTGTCACAGATTTGATAAGATATATAAACACATATCTGGCTGTTTTTCTTTCTGTGTGTCTCTCTCAGGTTGGATAAGAAATGTTTTAAAAAATAATATTATGAATATTTTGTTACACATTATATATTTCAACATTTATAAAGCTGTGTTTAACACCTTGCAAACTTACGAAAAGGAACTCAGTAAATCTTAGTTAACTGTGATCAGCATTCCTTCGTGCAAATGAAACAGGTCATATTATAAATGTATTATAATAAGCTGTTTTTTATACAACATCATAAAAAATGTAATAGTCATTTTTTTCACAAAAGAAAAACAACAAGTGTTCTCATGAAAGATTGTACGTCCTATTTTTTCTTTGAATGTGTATTTCTTAATCAGACTAATTTGTGACAAATGTAGATTATTCAAAAGGTTTATTGGTGAAATCGTTACTATCTTAATTCATTTGCAGACAATAAGCACTAAATAGGATACACTTACATACTTGATATTGTGTCATAATACCAAAGTACAGTCACATGATCTCCGGTCACGTGATTTTCTCAATAAATAATTGTGATTATATTGTATCTTAACACTTCAACCATGACTGTCTTCGTAGCTGGTCGTTCGTGAAGTCCGATTCACTCTATGACGCTATCAAGGTATATGCCATTATGTACACCGATCTTACTGACCTATGTGAAACCACTCTAAGCATGATGGGAGCGAACTACTTTTAACATGGCGGCATGAACAATCAAAATCCAACCAGCATGTATCTATTCACAGGAGCTTGAAATTCAATCACTAATTTCTCAAAAGGCTGATTTCAAAAAATCCATACCTATATAGTTTATATATATATGTATGGGTTTTTATTTCTTTTTGTCGTCATTATTTTAATTTGCAAATACCGAAAGTAGTCCAAACTCCTCGAAACAGTTACTTCCCTTCATATGTACATTAACGACGAAAAATTAAGGGGAGATCACTCCGTAAAGATTGTCAAATGACAGGCGCATTAATTTTGGTAACGAAAAAATAGTTCCCGATTGGTCGAAGATTTCTGATAATGTGTTATTCTTTGTATATAGATATACCTGATTATATTCAGCTCCATAATTATTTACTTCAGTGTTAAACAACAGATTTACCGTGAACAAAATATATCGAAATTTTTAAAGGTTACAAACTCTAATTTATAATTTAGAATACTGTGGTATTCTTCAGGCTGTTAGCTTATAACTCCCCGTGGCCGATGGGTTTACACGCTCGCGTTGTAAGCGAGAGGACTAGAGATCAAATCCCTGTTCAGGCAACTCGTTTTTTTAAGCCAAATAAACTTAAATTTTGAATTGAATATCAGTGCAGTGTCGCAATTAGTCTTACAGCCAATTTACTATAGTTATAACACTGGAAACAACATTGGTGACACTATACAAACAAATTGGTTTATAATCTCACAACCTTCATCTTTCTCACATTCCGAGACCCAAACAAATTCAGCGCCTTCTGTGCTTTGATTTAATGATATAACTTCAAGCTCCTGTGATCTTTTCCTTTAATGAATTAATCTGGTCCATCATGATGCTGTTCAAGGGTGTTAAAATTAAGCAAACTGAAGAAACCGGATATACTTGACTTTTAACGCAAATGGTGCCACTTGAAAAATTAAACTTTTTGCATACCCTGTTGGCAAAATACCCATTACATCATATTTACTCAGAACATGCATCAAACACTTCTTCTGACAATCCTTTAGTGGTTTTACAAATTCAATTTCGTGCAACACGCGTGACAGTATTTCGTCCATTGTTAGTTTAAAACTGAAAGAAGTTTTGAATATTTGAATAAATAGTAACACAGTCGAACTATCAATTGCCCGTGCAATATTAAAATCTTGAAAACAGTGATCCCTTGGAAGCAATAAACAATTTTAATCACTTGAAAAGAAATATTGTGTTTAATAAAATAAAATCATCATCCCTACAAAAATAAAATCGTTATCCCTACGCGGATTTCTTTTTATTTGGGGGTGAGTAATGCGTTGTACGACATAGGGTCGATGTTTGAGAGACCGGACGGTGTGTATACAATGTCGAGGTATAGGCTTCAGATAAATTTATCACATCAGCAGCATTATCCACTAAAAGTAGTTTAATTTTGGGATGACGTACGTCGTTGCACCAGCATGTTACTAGTATCTAGGTCACGAATTAGTCACACATCAATGAGGAGACTCCGTGGTCAAGTGATTTCTACTGTGCTGATGCGATGTAAAAACAGATAACAAATAAAAAAAAATCGAAAAGATTTTATAAAATAACGCGCACATTTGGTCAATGAAACAGCTTGCTTACCGACACATCATTATTGAGAAATGAGGAGCAAATAATATGTAAAGAGGAGCAAATGTTATAGAAACAAGTTAACTGTGTATAATGAATTTATAGAATGAATGTAAAATCGAAAAGAGTTTTGACACGCTAACGTTAAAGTGCAATTAATGGAAATTTCAAAATCATACGTCTTCCTTTTCACTATAACATTCGTTTTAATATTTATAACTTGTTTTCTTACAAAACTTGGTGCTCGTCATGAGACATTTCTCAACTATAATTCAAAAACGAAAAATCAAAGTGTTGGAATATTGGAAAAAGAAGCGAGAAAGGGCAATACAACTGAAGAAGAGAAAAATGGAACGTGCGAGGTATGATTTTTCTAAATATAGTTCAAAATATATACTAGTGTTTAAATATTAACATTTAATATGAATATTAAGTACAGATGTTTATATCTAACTTTTACACGTACCAATACCGCAATTGATACACAAAATTATTATTTTAAATCCTATTCTCAAAGTTTCATGTGCGTTTAGTTTTGGTACCTTATTTAAATATTAGCTTTTAAGCATTACACTTCTCTTTCTACTCCGGAGAGCATCGGATGTGTAGCCTCTATCGTCGGGCGATATAAAATTTATCCATAAAAATTGATCCTGGACGTTGGTCTTACTGGTCTTTATGTCTCTTAGAAGTCATATGAGATAAGACCACAAAAGGTACAATCTACCGTGTTCAAAATAACATCAACATGACTAGGAATATGTGCAGTATATTCCTAAGTTATTAGACCCCAATTATAATTCTTTAAACTACACACTTAATGGTCAGTTTGGTCTGCCCGACGCACGTCGGGGTGAAATTTCGTAAAATCGTTCATATTGTGATAACCATTCATCGAATAAGCATCGTGTGAAGCAGTTGACTTTCTTTTTCCCTATTCTAAAATTCTTAGAACCATTTGTACAAAATAGATCACAGCCACTATACCACGTGTCTTTTTATGATCAGTGTTGGTCATTAAAGTTAAAAGAAATGTGATAATATCAAGACGTTTCTCCATGAAACTAGTTTACACCTTAATGTGTATTGATGGTATAGCTAACTTGGGCGCGTCGTATAGGATAGGAAATGCTTTTTTCGGTATCTTTTGGGTTTTATTGGGTCAATCGATAACAAATAATGATGTTTTTTTTGTAAATAAATGATAATTTCTCAAATCTGTGACTATGATTTTCATGATGCTCTGTTACTGTAAGATAAAAAAAAGAAAGAAAAAAGATCGTGTCCGTGTTAGCTATGTTCTTTTTTATAAACTGGTGACCAGATTTACGAGTTCAGAAAACAAAGAAATACTCGAGCAAAAACGGGTTTTTTATTGTTTATATTTCTATTTCCAGGGTTTACAAATAAATCCATGATTTATTACATTCCATGACAATGTTTAAAGATATAAAATATCTGATTACATGTTTGTTCATTTTACATAACACATGTCATGCAGCAAGCATAAAAAGTCTTCACAGAAGTTAGTATGCAGTCGTACCTATATTACATGCGGATGTATGTAATATTTTTCTTGTTAACTTTGTCTTTTGACGTCTTATCTGTGATATGCAGGCTTCATAATCTCTGATCCCCTTTCAAAATTCCATTTTGTTTAGTTCCGCCCATTGTTTTCACGTTTAGGGCACATGCTCTCTATTACTTGGGGACCATACGCCCCTTTTTAATGGAATGGCACGGACGTGTCACATTGAAGGTTCCATTATAGTTACCTATGAACATATCTCCGGATGTTTCAAGATTCAAAATTTTGCTATATCATATTAAGATGTTGAATTCTGTTTAAGCCGGTACTAGGGGGCTGATTTTTTATATACACACAAAACAAGAAAAACACTATTCCTTTGTACCATGGACTTTGTGTTAGTCGATTTTCAAGATCACTTTTCTAAATGACGGACTTTTGACGTATGTAATTTGGATTTGTGGTAACTAGCAATTATGTTACTTATATTTGTGTTTTTAGAACAAATTCCTTTTATTTTTCAGTTTTGTTTTAAACGTGTTCCAAATCTCATTGTACAGTATGGCACACCTCGTACAGCGACAACTTTACAATTTCATTTATTGTGTTTAATGATGGCTTTTCTACATGAGGATGAGAAGAATTCTGTTGGTTGTTATTTTAATAGGTTTGAAACAAACAATAAGTATAGAGTTATAAAACGACACAGCATACCCGATAAAGCGTTGTATTTCATACCCGCTGGTTCTTGGGTTTTTATGACTTCCAAAGGTCCATTGACAAAGCCAAAACAAGACCAAGTGAGAAGATTGAAACAAAAGCGAATAGCTTTTCCATATATTGCAGATGTTAATCTTGTCTCAAAAAGGAGTCATTTTATCGCATATGAATATCAAAAATTCTTTGGTTTATCAAATCAAAATATGACACATGTCGTGGAATATTTGCGATACTGGGATATTCTTCGGGTTTGTTGTGGAATGCAAATGTCAGGGGATTGGCGCAATCATCTAGCACCAAAGAAAAATTACAGGAATCACCACGACCCTCACAGTCTATCATACCCTGCTTGTGAAATGTATAATATAAGTAATGTTGAAGCCCTGCTTCTTAAAACACATGCATACAAGACATTTTCCAGTCATTCTTCATTGAAGAACTTTCTTGGAAAACCGTCACTAGTTGACGGAAATTTGGATGGAAGTTATTGCAAACGCTGCAATGCCAAGATTTCCAAATTTAAATTGTCTTTTAATAAAAGATGCGTATAATGTTTTGCGTTTCAAAAAAGGCATAGGTATGTTTTATTTAATATTTACATAAAGTTTTGATGATCCATGAACAAGAGGAAATTAACACAATTCTTTAAACAACTCTTGAGCGGAAAGCGACTTGTTGTGATCTGATATGAGTTGCCATTCGATTCTAAGAGGTTAAACCGAGTCTTTTAAAACTATTGAAAAGATGTACATTTTAGTGATGGATGACATGATTAACTTTGCCATTCATCAATATAAACAAAAATATATAAAAACATTCACATTCATCAGCTTTACACTTAAGGGCCAATTTAAGATTACTCGCTTTGTTGCAAAACATTTTTTTTACATACCATTATTAACATGTTTTCTTGTCTCCTTATACAAATAATGGACTGTGCAACTGTCTGCAGTTTACCAAGATTTGATATCGTGGAACCAGGATAAAATCAAATCATGTGCAAACACGTTTCATTTGTAAATAGCAACGGTAAATCTGAAAGGGAGCTGTTTCACACGGAACAAAACGCATTTGTGCTGCATTGGATTGTAAAAAAAACATCTGAATTATTTTTCAATCTATCTGTTTGTTTACTTTTAGAAACTAGGAAATAAGTTTGTTTTGAAGAAATTTGAATGTATACGTATATTTTAAGTTGTGTTTCTTTTTCTTTTGAGATGAGTTGGATAGTGCTGTGCGGCTTCAAAAATATTAATAGCCGCCATTTATATAGTATAGCGATGTCACACGTGTGTTTCTTATTTTTATGCTTTAAATGACATATACATGTATACTATAT
This sequence comes from Ruditapes philippinarum, assembly GCF_026571515.1. NCBI lineage: Eukaryota > Metazoa > Mollusca > Bivalvia > Venerida > Veneridae > Ruditapes > Ruditapes philippinarum. The sequence continues at coordinate 11,243 of NW_026857025.1, read as the reverse complement.
TTATGCTCAAATTTGATTTTTTTTCAATTTTTATTAAAAGTTTAGATATCATTTAATTGGTATAAGATTAATAAAGTTCCAGGCATTAGGAGAAAACATTACAAACGTGTCAGCTTTGTCTATATTTATGTAAATACATGGTGTCGGATTCCTGGCACAATGTGACATAGATTTAAGGGTACCCGTCATGTCGCAGTATAAAACGAGTTCTATTAGTACTACGTAATGGAATTTTCGTGTCGTTATGCTTCCTCTTTATTTAACAACTGCGCAGATCTAAACAGAAATTCGTCTACGTAGCAATTGTTTGGTCATTCTAAAAGTATGCAGTGCACAGCTGACCATTCCTCCACAGCCGTTTTACGCCTGCGTAAAACCTCGCTTGTACATATTATTAAGTATAATATTGCATTATTTCCCATTGGTTCCCTATTCCTTATTCGACTTTAACATTTTTTTGAAAAAAATTATGTAGATGCTTTATTTCATAATTTTAATGATTGATCCTTGTAATTCTTATGCAGATTTATCAAAAATAACTGCAACTGGTGTCTTTCTTTACATATTTTCTTCTGTTCCTTATTCGGAGTTAAATAAGGAATAAAGAACTGGTTCCCTATTCCTTGCAGATTCTTCATGCAATGATATGAATGAGGTATAAATTTTATTTTAAATAAATACTAATTCTGCGCTGTTCCTTATTGAGATTTGAATAAGGAATCAGGAACTAGTTCCCTATTCCTTATTCGAAAAAGGAATAAGGAACTGATTCCTTATTCCTTATTCGAAAAAGGAATAAGGAATAGGGAACTAACTTTATGTACATCAATATATTGTGTGCGCAGGGCGTGAAAATGGTTATTTTGTAAACATAAGTAACAAAAGATTTATCTCTCCTATCAATTTCAAAACAGTGAAATTAATCGCCTATTCAGAATTCGTTTTGCTTAATTTTCAATTTACCACGCGACTAGTCTTAAATTTGCCCTATGAAAATGTGGCTATGACAATACGGTGTGTGCGCAGAGCGTAACAATTCTGTCATACGATGCCAGAATCGTAATCTTACCTTTATCATTCATTTTCAACAATTTAAATTAACTACAGTTCTGCACCCAGTTTTATTCTTAGTTCTGATTTCAATGTAAATGGAATGAATTGGAATATTTTTTTAAATAATATTTTGAAAGTGAATTTATTAATTTAATATTTTGTAAAACGGATAATTATCAGGAACCTGTACTTAAGCATAACAGGTAAGTGCAAAATTATTATTTCGGCGCAATTTTTACTAAGTTTAAAAAAGGTCTTACCTCTGCCATGGTTAGTCCTTCCACTAAAGTTTGAAAGACATTGTTTTTTTTGAAATCTCAAACACAATGCGCGTAAACCGTCCGTAGCCAAAATATCATGGTAAACCCCCCCCCCCACCCCTCCCCAACATTATATTTTTTTTCATTATTTTCTCCAATCTTTAGTCCGTTGTTTTGCATTGCTCATTGATTTCAAGCAAATTGAATGGGAAAGTGGTCAATGACATGGAGTGTTCAATTATTTTAAGCAAACTCAAATGAAACAAATTATTTTTATCAGATATGAGTAAATAACGGTAAATTTGCACTTAAAATTGCGATTTAAGGGAGAACAGTGACTAGCCCGCAACAGATAAGTCGTTTTATTATATTTTACTTAAACACACTATTAATGTATTATATAATTTTACTCTCCTACTAAATATATAAACCATTATAAAACTTTTAAATATTTTGCATAACATAGAATTCTATGTTACTCATTATAACTATAACAATATTAAAAACATGTAATCGTGTTCTTTCTCAGTTGCAGCCAAAGAGAAACTTAACAACAGTCTTGAATTCAACTCAATTTCAAATAATTCCGAACTTGTGAATACCAACGCCATTACTATACCAGCTTAGCAAACGAACAGTAGTTTTACCTGTAGTTTCAATACAACTATATTACAAGGTCAACAGTCTGCAAACACTTCAACTTTTGAATCAACAAAGCCTAAAATTTTCATGCTAATAAATCCCAGAAGGTAAGCATTTAGTCTAAATATGTGTGTGTGTGTGTGTGTGTGCGTGTGCGCGTGTGTGTGCGTGCGTGTGTGTGCGTGCGTGTGTGCGCGCGCGCGTGTGTGTGTGCGTGCGTGAAATTTATTTAGTTCAAAACTAGACTCAAAAGATAGCGCTCAAATTCGCGATTTAGAATTTATATAGATTATGTCAGAATAATCGTACAGTTTTACTGGAGATATGTTTTTTTTAATAAACGAGTTAAAGGCTTCCTACAGCGATACACCGAAGTGTTTCATATTTCAATGAACAGTGTATCTACAATTTAAATTTCTACATGTAAATATGCGAGTTTTTGGATAGATTTTACATCAGTTTAGGAGAGACACACTGATAGTGTGTAGCGTTTATTTTTTGTTGAGAAGATAATTTGTTGTTTTGAAGGGTGTTTTGTTGATTTGTCGAAGTTGGTTGAATGTTATTGTATTGATCTTAATTGATCAGGGTTTATTGGTTGTAATTAGTTGGTAGAACCCGGCGTATTTAAAATTGTCCATTCTTTGGTTGTTCCATAGGTTTGAGTCTTTTCACCGTACTGTCGGAAGCTAGTGGAATAATACCTAGCCCTAACTGCGTTCTTCGGGAGGGTATACAAATGTTCATAGCTGATTTTGTTTCAATCTTCTTACGAAATTGGTCCATAGTTTCGTCTGTAATAATTGATGTCAAATGTTCAATGCTCTAAACAAAGTATCGAGCGAATGTTATACTGTACTTTCTGTGACGGATACTTTCAATTAATTTCATCATCATCGTCGTCGCCGTCCTCGCTCCTGTCGTCGTTTTCGCTGATTTCACAGTCATCATCATTATCTTGTTTTTTCTCAGTAACGTATTCATGCAGAAAAGATTCGACATTATGTCTATATTTGGAAAATGACAACATATGGCTCGTTTAAGGTCCAATTCTTGTTTCAGATATTTTTCTACAGATTTTATAATTTTACTGTGAATGTAACCCTTTCTCACTTTAAATATATAGGAAAATAACATGGCGTAGTTTTGCATAAACGGGCGTATATTGTATTCTCCTAGCACGAAATTAGCCTTTGTTTAAGCTTTAGAAGAAGAAAGGCATTGTTCTTCGTATTTCTGCACTTTCTTTTGCCATTCATTTTCATTGTTATCCTTGGCAAATTTGGCAAACTCATTGAAAACCTCGTTTTCTTGATCCAAGAACTGAAATGAGTCGTCGCTTTATTCATATTTCAACATTTTATTGGGATACACATCTTCATCAGGGAATAAATGCTTTTGTGATTGACGTTCAGAACACCAACGTTTCACGTAAATTTTGAAGATCGTGTATATTTTCGGAACGATACCGCAGTCGTCGCAAGAGGACATTGCTCCTCCTGATTGATAAACGCTTTTCTGTCGATTTTGCGTCGAGTAGTTGTTATTATCTTCCCGTTTCACAGGACTTCCAAGAGGTGAAGGTATAATACCTAGACCTGATTGTTTTCCATGAAATGATTATTATCATGGTCGTTGGCCTCTTTTATACGAAATATATCCGTGCGCAAGTGCAACCCTTCTGGTGTTGTTGGCTTTAAGTCAACCAGTAAATATCCGTATGACTGACTAATAGCGTCTTCAAAGTATTTTTTTTTTTTGGTAAATGTTGACGATTCAAAACCTAAAAATGACATTATGTAGCCAAGTTTTAATAACGTTATATCCGCCAAATTCAGTACATCAACAGCATTATCCTCTAAAATATTGTTTAATTTTCAGATGACGTACGTCGTTGATTGAGCATGGTCACGAATTAGTCACAAATCAATGAGGAACGTCCGTGCATGGTCGCGTGGTTTCTACTGTGTTGATGCGACGTAAACAAACAAAAAATAAAAATAATAAATAAATAAAATAAAAAAGCTAGGAATAATGTTTACATCTGGTCAATGAAACAACTTGTTTAACCGACACATCATTATTCAGTTTAGTTTATTTACTTTTAGTGAGATATGAGGAGCAAATAATATGTAAAGAGGAGCAAATGTTATAGAAACAAGTTAACTGTGTATAATGAATTTATAAAATCAATGTAAAATCGAAAAGAGCTTTGACACGCTAACGTTAAAGTGCAATTAATGGAAATTTCAAAAGCATACGTCTTCCTCTTCACTATAACATTCGTTTTAATATTTATAACGTATTTGGTTACAAAACTTGGTGTTCGTCATGAGACATTTCTCAATTATAATTCAAAAATGAAAAATGAAAGTGTTGAAATATTGGAAATTAAAAAAGGGGCAAAAACAGGCAATACAACTGAAGAAGAGAAAAACGGAACGTGCGAGGTATGAATTTTTTCTGAATATAGTTCATAATATATACAAGTGTTAAAATATTTACATTTAATGTGAATATCGAGTACAGATTTTATATCTAACTTTTACGTACCCATACTCCAATTCATAAACAAAATTATTAAATTATTAAAATAAATCCTATTCTCAAAGTTTCATGTGAGTTTAGTTTTGGTACCTTATTAAAATCTTATATTTAAAACATTACACTTCTCTTCCCGCTCCGGAGAGCATCAAATATGTAGCCTCGATCCTCGGGCGATATAAAATTTATCCATGACAGTTTAAAGATTTAAAACATTACACTTCTCTTCCCCCTCCGGAAAGCATCGGATATGTAGCCTCGATCCTCGGGCGATATTTTATCAATGACAGTTTAAAGATTTAAAACATTACACTTCTCTTCCCGCTCCGGAGAGCATCGGATGTGTAGCCTCGATCCTCGGGCGATATAAAATTTATCTATAAAACTTGATCCTTGACGTTGGTCTTACTGGTCTTTAGGTCTCTTAGAAATCATATGAGATATGGCCACAAAACGTACAAGATATCGTGTACAAAGTAACATCACACGACTAGGAATATGTGCAGTATATTTCTACATAAATTAGACCACAATGATAATTCTTTGAACTGCACACAAAACATAATGGTCAGTATGGTCTGCACGACGCATGTCGGAGTGAAAGTTTGTAAAATCGTTCACATTGTGATAACCATCGACCAAATAAGCATCATGTGTGGCAGATGACTATCTATTTCCCTATTCTAAAATGTTTAGAACTATTTATACAAAATAGATCACGGCGACTATATCACGTGACTTTTGTGATCTGCGTTGGGTATTAAAGCCAAAAGTGCGTCATATTTAATGAGGGCTTATTTTTCCACAGTAACTTTTTTATTCCATTATTTTTATGTGATAAAGTGTAGAGCCATCTCACTCATATGTGTTAACCACACATTGAATTGCTGTTTGGGGGGAAAATCAAAATTTTGTGGTAAAATGAAATAGTTGTATGAACACGCTGTTATACTTTGAAAAATACTGATTTTTTGCCCAAATAAAAGTATAGCTCAAATTTGTTTAGATTATTCCCTTGAATGAGCAGGCTCTACATTTGATCCTATTAAAACCTGAATATAAAAAAGTTATGAATGAAAGCTTACCTTACCGACTTTTGTATCAGCTTTCTGTCCAACACAAATTACAAAGTATAACGTTGATATTTTGTACAAAAAATCCTTAAACATGTAACTGTATTTTACATATAAAAAGATAGACGGGCGAAGTAATATAGAAATTTCCATATGTCTTCTTAAAGAAAAGAAAAAAGGAATCTTTTTGGATCCATATATTAAATATTATGATCCCAAATGGCCTTTATAATAAGGTATTGTTTGATTTTTAGAACATATTTCTTTTATTTTTCAGTTTTGTTTCAAACGTGTTCCAAATCTCATTGTACAGTTTGGCAAACCTCGTACAGCGACAACTTTACAATTTTATTTATTGTGTTTAATGATGGCTTTTCTTCATGAGGATGAGAAGAATTCTGTGGGTTGTTATTATAATAGGTTTGAAACAAACAATAAGTATAGAGTTATAAAAGTACACAGCATACCCGATAAAGGGTTGTCTTTCATACCAACTGGTTCTTGGATTTTTATGACATCCAAAGGTCCATTGACAAAGCCAGAACAAGACCAAGCTAGAAAACTGAAACAAAGGCGTATAGCTATTCCATATATTGCAGATGTTAATCTTGTCTCAAAAAGGGGTCATTTTATTGCATATGAATATCAAAAATTCTTTGGTTTATCAAATGAAAATATGACACATGTTGTGGAATATTTGCGATACTGGGATATTCTTCGGGTTTGTTGTGGAACACAAATGTCATCGGATTGGCGAAATCATCTAGCACCTGAGAAAAATTACAGGAATCACCACGACCCTCACAGTCTATTATACCCTGCTTGTGAAATGTATAATATAAGTAATGTTGAAACCCTGCTTCTTAAATCACATGCATACAAGACATTTTCCAGTCATTCTTCATTGAAGAACATTCTTGGAAAACCGTCACTAATTGACGGAAATTTGGATGGCAGTTATTGCAAACGTTGCAATGCCAATATTTCCAAAAATAAATTGCACATGAACAAAAGATGTACATAGCTACTTTTGTCAAAACAGGATTTAAGTAATTTCTGTTCTTAAACAAATTATTACAACGACATTGTTTGAAGGTGAAAAGCGAGTTGTGAGAGCTAAAGAAAGTTATTTTTTAAACCCTTGAGCAGACATCGACCTGGCAATACATGTAAATGGTTCAGCGAGTTGAACTATGATATTTTGTTTTTGAAAACAGTAATATGATAACCAAAAATACTATACAAAAATAAGAAAAAATGGCATTTCTAACAACTAGTTGGCCTTTAAATCAGACTGGTGTCCTATTAAACATGTATGAGATTGATGAACAACCACAGTAATACACCAAACCAAAGTTGTACAAAATGTAAAACTGTTTCTTAACTATTGGGCTAAATGCGACGTGTCATCTTTATACGGGAGGAAATTACTCGCTTAAAAAACAAACAAGATTTATCGTGATAGGTGTGGTCGATTGGTGGACAATTTAAAAAACGTCACATAGAAAGTATCATGCTCTTCGCTTAACGATTTGGTGATGCTTTTTTAAATCAAAGTGCTGCAAGCTCTGTGGTATTTTTTGGTATTTGCAATCGAAATCGTACTGTAAATCTGTATGTATTTTCCTGTATAGGTTTAATTCTATATAATATAATTCATCTAACATGTGTCCAACTACAACAGGTTATATAATCACTACATAATGTTACATAATATTACTCAAGAAGTTAATCATATATATTTTTCATACATATTTTTTAAAGAAATATATATTAAGGGTTTAAACTGTAACTTAGATTTAAGTTTTTTTTAAAGTTTAATCATATTGAACATGCATTGTTTTATAGACATTTCATTCTTCTCATTCATTAGTTTAATGTTGATTATAGTGTGTAGAACTTATTGATACACTCTTTAACAGTAACTTATTAGCATGGCCTAAGACTCCTTACATACAATATATAGTGTTTCACTTATATAGGCCTTTAAACTTAGTGAATCAAGTTAATGATATAGAATTTACATAATTATGTTAAGAAATATATTTAGTTTCTGAGTTGTATTTTGATTCTTTCCATTACTTTGTAACATTTAGTCATTATTATCATCTCTTGTAGAAAATGTGAATGTTCTTTCATGTTAAGCTTTTCCATGAATCATAATCTGTTTTTAGAATAAATATGTAAAGAACTGTAAAGCATTGAGCATTTGTTAAGTAAATTCTGGTTGGCTGTAATTTGACCAATCAAATAAGTTGTTACATACAACTTTAATGTAGTTTTTTATCTAGTTTCATGCCACCTGTAGGTATATACTAGCTCCCTCTAGGATGCAGAAGTTCATTTAAGTAGGCATCTCGGAGATTTCCGACATTCTGCTGCTAATTTTTGGAAAAGTAACATCTCTAAAAGCTCTCTAAGGTTAATCAATTAATTAATTATTGAATTTATTTTAGTCACTTTGGCATTTAAATGAACCTTAGAGATTATCTAAATTCACTGAAACATTTTTTATTAATTTGTAAGTAATTTTAGTAATTATTTTTTACAGAATTAATTAAGATTGATTATTATCTTTTCTTTGTTATAGATACAGCTATTTCGAATTATCAGATCTTAATTTTTGTTGACATAGATTAAAACAGGGCTTTCTACTATTCAGATTTATCAATTTAATAGCACAGAATCATTAGAATCATGTCTCATATTTTCAGTTATTACATTGTTGACAACTATCAACTTGGTGAAATCTTTTATTCAACTAGACCAAGTTAATTCCGATTTTCATATTTTTGGTTAAATAGGAACAGCATATATTAAAGTGATTATTGTAAACTTATTAAGCTTTAAGTAACTTTTAGTTAAGTGTAAATAAAAACTTAATTTATTAAAAATTTGGTTGATTTAAATTTATTCAACATTTGTTTTTTATTTCCCTTTGCATTCAAAGGGTGGTGTCACCCAGACGATTAGATTTATCCTATTAAAGAGTACTCCTGAGCAAACAATAACATCAACAATATTAGGTATTAAGTAACTTAATTCTATTTATAGAAATAGAAAGCTTTTAATTTTCAACACCACAACAATGGTGCCAAGTGGGAAAGAGGCCTGCTTCTATTTTTAGAAACACTACTTATAAATAGATATTTTTAAACACCACAACACATGGCACCGAGATGCAGCGACTGCGTTTAGATTTTTTACTATAAGTTACACAAAAGAAGCCTGAATAAAATCAAACATTTGTAATCCTTATTAATTTCGAGGTATTTTGTTCACGATAAACCGGTTGTTTAACACTAATGTAAATATTTTAGCGAAAATGTCCGACATGTATATATTCCACTACTCGACAGTCAGATTTATTTGTGTACAACACGGTAATCGACATCACTAAAATAGCATTTTCATTGATTAAAATGATATTCATCCGCGGAATTTGTAATTGTTCATTTATTGACAATTTTATAAGCCAACGCTACTTTTAAACTTTGAATGCGTTGTAATTTGTTGGATACTTGTAAACAAAACAAAAATATTTCGCTAGTTTGAGGCTGTTCTGAGAACTTCTTGTTGTTAGGTTTGTCGTGAAGTTATATGCTAGAGATTGAATGTCAGCATTGTATTTCCTGATCTGCGATCAGAAAATACAAAAATCAAGTTTGGAAAATTCAACTGTATTTGCATAAACCGGTGCTTTTTTGCTTGTACAGTGGCTTGCATTTATTGTTAACGTCCCCGAATAAACATAATCTCTAATTATTCAAATTTATCATAAGGAAGATAAACATTTGTAGAAAATTTACAAGATTTATACTTTCATAACATACGATGTGTCTATGAAACTTTGACGTTATATCGACAGTTTTGAGCCCCTTGTAAGCTGAAAGATGAACCGTTGGTCACTGACCTATTTATGTTACAATATTTTTAGTCATGTTTTGTTGTTGTTAATTTTGCTGTTTGTTTTGTTTTTATTCTTGTAAATAGTAGGATTGTTTATAATATACGACTTATTAAGTTTTGTTAAATTTTTCTGGTCCTTCGGGATCATTGATTCTAAAATATTAAGTGTTAAAGATTGAGCACCGCTCAAGTCGGTGCTTGGTGACGTGAGGGATGTTGCACTTTTTAGCCCACCTGTCACAAAGTGACATGGTGAGCTTTTGTGATCGCTTTTCGTCCGTCCAATATTACATGTTTCTTGTCATGGAAAGCTTTATATTCAGGTGAGCGATTTCAGGGCCATGATGGCCCTCTTGTTCATAATTCCTCATGTACAAACTCAATGACACAGTGTCTGCAATTTTTATGTAATGTTGCTGATTTCCGAGGGATCACTTTTTACCAGATATTTAGACAAGAAGTGATACATATGTATAATATATACCACACACACACTATCACACACGCACGTGCGCTCGGACTAACGTACACCAGTCCACACAAATTTAATACCTCAAAACTTAAAATTGAAATAATTCGTTTATTCAATAAACAATATGAAAAACGTGTAAGGTATATAATATACAAATACAATGTACAAACAATCAACCTTGTTCTTAGTGTAAATGTGCATGCCTAAGAAGTGGCAAATAAGTCAATAATTAAGATTTTTACCAATGCCCTATGATTTTTGAGTGAATGTTGGAGCACCACACTAAATACCGTATTCCGGTATAAACCGGACAAGGCGCTTAAATGATTAAATGCTAATATTTCGCCTTTTCGCCCGGCAAAATGCACGGCTAATTCATCTCACATCGATTAATACACGATTATGAATGAAAATTGTAAGAATCATTGAGAAAAGTGATATTTTTCAACTTGCGGTCCCGATTTTTGTAAAACTTCTGGTACTGCTCCAAAACTGTATTGAATTTTGTTGTGCATAAAGTCCGCACCTTTTTTACCACAATGTTTGTCATACATGTTTACAAATAGCATTTACAGTACCGTATTTTAAACAATGTACCTGACAATGAGTAACATCAACCAATTCGTTGCAGACCAATTACAAGTTTAAACGGACATCTTTACAAATTTACCAATTTTTTTTCAATTAATTCAGCAACATCAGATTTTAACAGGACTATCGTTTTCTATTCTGTTTTAAACTGGAGAAATTATCTCTGGCCGACATTTTGTTATCCTAGATGACGTACTAGTAGCTATGGTAACGGTCCTACGTCATCTGACCCAGCTAAGTGGGACCCATTGAGGTTTTGATTGAAGTTCATTGATAACAGCTAGAAGTTGTTTTGAGGCTTTGATTATGTCATCGTTGATTAAAGCGGCGTCGAAGAAATGAGCGTATTTGATCTCTATTCTGGCGCCAATACTAAGCATGTCGGTGAAGTCTTCGTCCTGAAAGTCACATTATATCAGAATTAAAATGGCGATGTCTTTGCCCAGCCAATCGCTCACTAAAAGTTACATCAGTAGAATAGATGACTTCATGTTTGGTACTTATGGTGGCTGATGTGTGGTGGCCCAGCGACTCCGCCAAGCGAAAATTCGAGTATTGATAAGTTAAAATGGCGGGGACGCAGAGCGTAAAAATGCTAATTAGCGGGGCCGGGGCGTATTTTTAGCTCTGCGCAACCGCCATTTATACTTGTTAATTCTCGTGTTTTCGCTTCGCGCCCTGCTGTTTAATTTCTTAATC